>NW_024057844.1:0-82807 GCF_016432855.1 Salvelinus namaycush
TAGACTAGTCCTACTTCTATATGTGTAACCAGGTAGACTAGTCCTACTTCTATATGTGTAACCAGGTAGACTAGTCCTACTTCTATATGTGTAACCAGGTAGACTAGTCCTACTACTATATGTGTAACTAGGTAGACTAAGTCCTACTACTATATGTGTAACCAGGTAGACTAGTCCTACCTCTATATGTGTAACCAGGTAGACTATTCCTACCTCTTTATGTGTAACCAGGTAGACTAGTTCTACTTCTATTATGTGTCACCAGGTAGACTAGACCTACCTCTATATGTGTCACCAGGTAGACTAGTCCTACTTCTATATGTGTCACCAGGTAGACTAGTCCTACTTCTATATGTGTAACCAGGTAGACTAGTCCTACTTCTATATGTGTAACCAGGTAGACTAGTCCTATTTCTATATGTGTTGTCGGGTAGACTATTCCTACTTCTATATGTGTTGTCGGGTAGACAAGTCCTACTTCTATATGTGTTGTCGGGTAGACTAGTCCTACTTCTATATGTGTAATCGGGTAGACTAGTCCTCCTGCTATATGTGTAATCGGGTAGACTATTTCTACTTCTATATGTGTAACCGGGTAGACTAGTCCTACTTCTATATGTGTCACCAGGTAGACTAGTCCTACTTCTATATGTGTAACCAGGTAGACTAGTCCTACTTCTATATGTGTCACCAGGTAGACTAGTCCTACTTCTATATGTGTCACCAGGTAGACTAGTCCTACTTCTATATGTGTCACCAGGTAGACTAGTCCTACTTCTATATGTGTCACCAGGTAGACTAGTCCTACTTCTATATGTGTAATCAGTTAGACTATTCCTACTTCTATATGTGTAACCAGGTAGACTAGTCCTACTTCTATATGTGTTGTCAGGTAGACTAGTCCTACTTCTATATGTGTTGTCGGGTAGACAAGTCCTACTTCTATATGTGTTGTCGGGTAGACAAGTCCTACTTCTATATGTGTAACCAGGTTGACTAGTCCTACCTCTATATGTGTTGTCAGGTAGACTAGTTCTACTTCTATATGTGTAACCAGGTAGACTAGACCTACCTCTATATGTGTAACCAGGTACACTAGTCCTACTTCTATATGTGTAACCAGGTAGACTAGTCCTACTTCTATATGTGTTGTTATTTAGACTAGTCCTACTTCTATATGTGTCACCAGGTAGACTAGTCCTACTTCTATATGTGTTACCAGGTAGACTAGTCCTACTTCTATATGTGTAACCAGGTAGACTAGTTCTACTTCTATATGTGTTACCAGGTAGACTAGTCCTACTTCTATATGTGTCACCAGGTAGACTAGTTCTACTTCTATATGTGTCACCAGGTAGACTAGTCCTACTTCTATATGTGTCACCAGGTAGACTAGTCCTACTTCTATATGTGTAACCAGGTAGACTAGTTCTACTTCTATATGTGTCACCAGGTAGACTAGTCCTACTTCTATATGTGTCACCAGGTAGACTAGTCCTACTTTTATATGTGTCACCAGGTAGACTAGTCCTACTTTTATATGTGTCACCAGGTAGACTAGTCCTACTTCTATATGTGTCACCAGGTAGACTAGTCCTACTTCTATATGTGTCACCAGGTAGACTAGTCCTACTTCTATATGTGTCACCAGGTAGACTAGTCCTACTTCTATATGTGTCACCAGGTAGACTAGTCCTACTTCTATATGTGTCACCAGGTAGACTAGTCCTACTTCTATATGTGTCACCAGGTAGACTAGTCCTACTTCTATATGTGTAACCAGGTAGACTAGTCCTACTTCTATATGTGTAACCAGGTAGACTAGTCCTACTTCTATATGTGTCACCAGGTAGACTAGTCCTACTACTATATGTGTAACTAGGTAGACTAGTCCTACTACTATATGTGTAACCAGGTAGACTAGTCCTACCTCTATATGTGTAACCAGGTAGACTATTCCTACCTCTTTATGTGTAACCAGGTAGACTAGTTCTACTTCTATATGTGTCACCAGGTAGACTAGACCTACCTCTATATGTGTCACCAGGTAGACTAGTCCTACTTCTATATGTGTCACCAGGTAGACTAGTCCTACTTCTATATGTGTAACCAGGTAGACTAGTCCTACTTCTATATGTGTAACCAGGTAGACTAGTCCTATTTCTATATGTGTTGTCGGGTAGACTATTCCTACTTCTATATGTGTTGTCGGGTAGACAAGTCCTACTTCTATATGTGTTGTCGGGTAGACTAGTCCTACTTCTATATGTGTAATCGGGTAGACTAGTCCTCCTGCTATATGTGTAATCGGGTAGACTATTTCTACTTCTATATGTGTAACCGGGTAGACTAGTCCTACTTCTATATGTGTCACCAGGTAGACTAGTCCTACTTCTATATGTGTAACCAGGTAGACTAGTCCTACTTCTATATGTGTAACCAGGTAGACTAGTCCTATTTCTATATGTGTTGTCGGGTAGACTATTCCTACTTCTATATGTGTTGTCGGGTAGACAAGTCCTACTTCTATATGTGTTGTCGGGTAGACTAGTCCTACTTCTATATGTGTAATCGGGTAGACTAGTCCTCCTGCTATATGTGTAATCGGGTAGACTATTTCTACTTCTATATGTGTAACCGGGTAGACTAGTCCTACTTCTATATCTGTAACCAGGTAGACTAGTCCTACCTCTATATGTGTTGTCAGGTAGACTATTTCTACTTCTATATGTGTAACCGGGTAGACTCGTCCTACTTCTATATCTGTAACCAGGTAGACTAGTCCTACCTCTATATGTGTTGTCAGGTAGACTAGTTCTACTTCTATATGTGTAACCAGGTAGACTATTCCTACTTCTATATGTGTTGTCGGGTAGACAAGTCCTACTTCTATATGTGTTGTCGGGTAGACTAGTCCTACTTCTATATGTGTAATCGGGTAGACTAGTCCTCCTGCTATATGTGTAATCGGGTAGACTATTTCTACTTCTATATGTGTAACCGGGTAGACTATTTCTACTTCTATATGTGTAACCGGGTAGACTAGTCCTACTTCTATATGTGTCACCAGGTAGACTAGTCCTACTTCTATATGTGTAACCAGGTAGACTAGTCCTACTTCTATATGTGTAACCAGGTAGACTAGTCCTATTTCTATATGTGTTGTCGGGTAGACTAGTCCTATTTCTATATGTGTTGTCGGGTAGACTATTCCTACTTCTATATGTGTTGTCGGGTAGACAAGTCCTACTTCTATATGTGTTGTCGGGTAGACTAGTCCTACTTCTATATGTGTAATCGGGTAGACTAGTCCTCCTGCTATATGTGTAATCGGGTAGACTATTTCTACTTCTATATGTGTAACCGGGTAGACTAGTCCTACTTCTATATCTGTAACCAGGTAGACTAGTCCTACCTCTATATGTGTTGTCAGGTAGACTATTTCTACTTCTATATGTGTAACCGGGTAGACTCGTCCTACTTCTATATCTGTAACCAGGTAGACTAGTCCTACCTCTATATGTGTTGTCAGGTAGACTAGACCTACCTCTATATGTGTAACCAGGTACACTAGTCCTACTTCTATATGTGTAACCAGGTAGACTAGTCCTACTTCTATATGTGTTGTTATTTAGACTAGTTCTACCTCTATATGTGTAACCAGGTAGACTAGTCCTACTTCTATATGTGTCACCAGGTAAACTAGTCCTAACTCTATATGTGTAACCAGGTAGACTAGTTCTACTTCTATATGTGTTACCAGGTAGACTAGTCCTACTTCTATATGTGTCACCAGGTAGACTAGTCCTACTTCTATATGTGTCACCAGGTAGACTAGTCCTACTTTTATATGTGTCACCAGGTAGACTAGTCCTACTTTTATATGTGTCACCAGGTAGACTAGTCCTACTTCTATATGTGTCACCAGGTAGACTAGTCCTACTTCTATATGTGTCACCAGGTAGACTAGTCCTACTTCTATATGTGTCACCAGGTAGACTAGTCCTACTTCTATATGTGTCACCAGGTAGACTAGTCCTACTTCTATATGTGTCACCAGGTAGACTAGTCCTACTTCTATATGTGTCAACAGGTAGACTAGTCCTACTTCTATATGTGTAACCAGGTAGACTAGTCCTACTTCTATATGTGTAACCAGGTAGACTAGTCCTACTTCTATATGTGTAACCAGGTAGACTAGTCCTACTTCTATATGTGTAACCAGGTAGACTAGTCCTACTACTATATGTGTAACTAGGTAGACTAGTCCTACTACTATATGTGTAACCAGGTAGACTAGTCCTACCTCTATATGTGTAACCAGGTAGACTATTCCTACCTCTTTATGTGTAACCAGGTAGACTAGTTCTACTTCTATATGTGTCACCAGGTAGACTAGACCTACCTCTATATGTGTCACCAGGTAGACTAGTCCTACTTCTATATGTGTCACCAGGTAGACTAGTCCTACTTCTATATGTGTAACCAGGTAGACTAGTCCTACTTCTATATGTGTAACCAGGTAGACTAGTCCTACTACTATATGTGTAACTAGGTAGACTAGTCCTACTACTATATGTGTAACCAGGTAGACTAGTCCTACCTCTATATGTGTAACCAGGTAGACTATTCCTACCTCTTTATGTGTAACCAGGTAGACTAGTTCTACTTCTATATGTGTCACCAGGTAGACTAGACCTACCTCTATATGTGTCACCAGGTAGACTAGTCCTACTTCTATATGTGTCACCAGGTAGACTAGTCCTACTTCTATATGTGTAACCAGGTAGACTAGTCCTACTTCTATATGTGTAACCAGGTAGACTAGTCCTATTTCTATATGTGTTGTCGGGTAGACTATTCCTACTTCTATATGTGTTGTCGGGTAGACAAGTCCTACTTCTATATGTGTTGTCGGGTAGACTAGTCCTACTTCTATATGTGTAATCGGGTAGACTAGTCCTCCTGCTATATGTGTAATCGGGTAGACTATTTCTACTTCTATATGTGTAACCGGGTAGACTAGTCCTACTTCTATATGTGTCACCAGGTAGACTAGTCCTACTTCTATATGTGTAACCAGGTAGACTAGTCCTACTTCTATATGTGTAACCAGGTAGACTAGTCCTATTTCTATATGTGTTGTCGGGTAGACTATTCCTACTTCTATATGTGTTGTCGGGTAGACAAGTCCTACTTCTATATGTGTTGTCGGGTAGACTAGTCCTACTTCTATATGTGTAATCGGGTAGACTAGTCCTCCTGCTATATGTGTAATCGGGTAGACTATTTCTACTTCTATATGTGTAACCGGGTAGACTAGTCCTACTTCTATATCTGTAACCAGGTAGACTAGTCCTACCTCTATATGTGTTGTCAGGTAGACTATTTCTACTTCTATATGTGTAACCGGGTAGACTCGTCCTACTTCTATATCTGTAACCAGGTAGACTAGTCCTACCTCTATATGTGTTGTCAGGTAGACTAGTTCTACTTCTATATGTGTAACCAGGTAGACTATTCCTACTTCTATATGTGTTGTCGGGTAGACAAGTCCTACTTCTATATGTGTTGTCGGGTAGACTAGTCCTACTTCTATATGTGTAATCGGGTAGACTAGTCCTCCTGCTATATGTGTAATCGGGTAGACTATTTCTACTTCTATATGTGTAACCGGGTAGACTAGTCCTACTTCTATATGTGTCACCAGGTAGACTAGTCCTACTTCTATATGTGTAACCAGGTAGACTAGTCCTACTTCTATATGTGTAACCAGGTAGACTAGTCCTATTTCTATATGTGTTGTCGGGTAGACTATTCCTACTTCTATATGTGTTGTCGGGTAGACAAGTCCTACTTCTATATGTGTTGTCGGGTAGACTAGTCCTACTTCTATATGTGTAATCGGGTAGACTAGTCCTCCTGCTATATGTGTAATCGGGTAGACTATTTCTACTTCTATATGTGTAACCGGGTAGACTAGTCCTACTTCTATATCTGTAACCAGGTAGACTAGTCCTACCTCTATATGTGTTGTCAGGTAGACTATTTCTACTTCTATATGTGTAACCGGGTAGACTCGTCCTACTTCTATATCTGTAACCAGGTAGACTAGTCCTACCTCTATATGTGTTGTCAGGTAGACTAGACCTACCTCTATATGTGTAACCAGGTACACTAGTCCTACTTCTATATGTGTAACCAGGTAGACTAGTCCTACTTCTATATGTGTTGTTATTTAGACTAGTTCTACCTCTATATGTGTAACCAGGTAGACTAGTCCTACTTCTATATGTGTCACCAGGTAAACTAGTCCTAACTCTATATGTGTAACCAGGTAGACTAGTTCTACTTCTATATGTGTTACCAGGTAGACTAGTCCTACTTCTATATGTGTAACCAGGTAGACTGGTCCTACTTCTATATGTGTAACAAGGTAGACTAGTCCTACCTCTATATGTGTAACCAGGTAGACTAGTCCTACTTCCATATGTGTTGTTATTTATACTAGTCCTACTTCTATATGTGTAACCAGGTAGACTAGTCCTACTTCTATATGTGTAACCAGGTAGACTAGTCCTACTACTATATGTGTAATCAGGTAGACTAGTCCTACTTCCATATGTGTTGTTATTTATACTAGTCCTACTTCTATATGTGTAACCAGGTAGACTAGTCCTACTTCCATATGTGTTGTTATTTAGACTAATCCTACTTCTATATGTGTAACCAGGTAAACTAGTCCTAACTCTATATGTGTAACCAGGTAGACTAGTTCTACTTCTATATGTGTTACCAGGTAGACTAGTCCTACTTCTATATGTGTAACCAGGTAGACTGGTCCTACTTCTATATGTGTAACAAGGTAGACTAGTCCTACCTCTATATGTGTAACCAGGTAGACTAGTCCTACTTCCATATGTGTTGTTATTTATACTAGTCCTACTTCTATATGTGTAACCAGGTAGACTAGTCCTACTTCTATATGTGTAACCAGGTAGACTAGTCCTACTACTATATGTGTAATCAGGTAGACTAGTCCTACTTCCATATGTGTTGTTATTTATACTAGTCCTACTTCTATATGTGTAACCAGGTAGACTAGTCCTACTTCCATATGTGTTGTTATTTAGACTAATCCTACTTCTATATGTGTAACCAGGTAGACTGGTCCTACTTCTATATGTGTAATCAGGTAGACTAGTCCTTCTTCTATATGTATAACCATGTAGACTAGTCCTACTTCTATATGTGTTACCAGGTAGACTAGTCCTACTTCTATATGCGTAACCAGGTAGACTAGTCCTACCTCTATATGTGTAACCAGGTAGAATGGGCCTACCTCTATATGTGTAACCCGGTAGACTAGTCCTACCTCTATATGTGTAACCAGGTAGAATGGGCCTACCTCTATATGTGTAACCCGGTAGACTAGTCCTACTTCTATATGTGTAACCAGGTAGACTAGTCCTACTTCTATATGTGTCACCAGGTAGACTAGTCCTACTTATATATGTTTAACCAGGTAGACTAGTCCTACTTCTATATGTGTAACCAGGTAGACTAGGCCTACTTCTATATGTGTAACCAGGTAGACTAGTCCTACTTCTATATGTGTAGACTAGTCCTACCTCTATATGTGTAACCAGGTAGACTTGTCCTACTTCTCTATGTGTAGTCAGGTAGACTAGTCCTACTTTTACAGTGGGGAGAACAAGTATTTGATACACTGCCGATTTTGCAGGTTATCCTACTTACAAAGCATGTAGAGGTCTGTAATTTTTATCATAGGTACACTTCAACTGTGAGAGACGGAATCAAAAACAAAAATCCAGAAAATCACATTGTATGATTTTTAAGTAATTAATTTGCATTTTATTGCATGACATAAGTATTTGGTACATCAGAAAAGCAGAACTTAATTCTTGGTACAGAAACCTTTGTTTGCAATTACAGAGATCATGTGTTTCCTGTAGTTCTTGACCAGGTTTGCACACACTGCAGCAGGGATTTTGGCCCACTCCTCCATACAGACCGTCTCCAGATCCTTCAGGTTTCAGGGCTGTCGCTGGGCAATACGGACTTTCAGCTCCCTCCAAAGATTCTCTATTGGGTTCAGGTCTGGAGACTGGCTAGGCCACTCCAGGACCTTGAGATGCTTCTTACGGAGCCACTCCTTAGTTGCCCTGACTGTGTGTTTCGGGTCGTTGTCATGCTGGAAGACCCAGCCACGACCCATCTTCAATGCTCTTACTGAGGGAAGGAGGTTGTTGGCCAAGATCTCGCGATACGGGGCCCCATCCATCCTCCCCTCAATACGGTGCAGTCGTCCTGTCCCCTTTGCAGAAAAGCATCGCCAAAGAATGATGTTTCCACCTCCATGCTTCACGGTTGGGATGGTGTTCTTGGGGTTGTACTCATCCTTCTTCTTCCTCCAAACACGGCGAGTGGAGTTTAGACCAAAAAGCTTTATTTTTGTCTCATCAGACCACATGACCTTCTCCCATTCCTCCTCTGGATCATCCAGATGGTCATTGGCAAACTTCAGACAGACCTGGACATGTGCTGGCTTGAGCAGGGGGACCTTGCGTGCGCTGCAGGATTTTAATCCATGACGGCGTAGTGTGTTACTAATGGTTTTCTTTGAGACTGTGGTCCCAGCTCTCTTCAGGTCATTGACTAGGTCCTGCCGTGTAGTTTTGGGCCGATCCCTCACCTTCCTCATGATCATTGATGCCTCACGAGGTGAGATTTTGCATGGAGCCCCAGACCAAGGGTGATTGACCGTCATCTTGAACTTCTTCCATTTTCTAATAATTGCGCCAACAGTTGTTGCCTTCTCACCAAACTGCTTGCCTATTGTCCTGTAGCCCATCCCAGCCTTGTGCAGGTCTACAATTTTATCTCTGGTCTTGGCCATTGTGGAGAGGTTGGGGTCTGTTTGATTGAGTGTGTGGACAGGTGTCTTTTATACAGGTAACGAGTTCAAACAGGTGCAGTTAATACAGGTAATGAGTGGAGAACAGGAGGGCTTCTTAAAGAAAAACTAACAGGTCTGTGAGAGCCGAAATTCTTACTGGTTGGTAGGTGATCAAATACTTATGTCATGCAATAAAATGCCCTTTCCTGGGTTGGTGAAGAGCGGTATTACATTTTAAGGAATAAATCCAAGCCTCACTCATCACCTGTGGACGGTGGTGCTTCCAGTGAGGCGTGGATTTAATAGTATGTTGTACCTAGTTTCCCTCCTTCAGGGAACAGTAGTTATAGTCATAACATTACGCTTGTCATATGATGAACTTGTAATCCAAGATGGCGTAGCATTAAGACATGTTTGTTGTAAATATTATGTTTTTTTTGTTGTTGTATATATTGCAATATATTTCAATCTTTTTCCATGTTTAAATTAAATATACCTTCCGGCAACCTGCCTCACCCAATGTGATACGGATCTGCTATTTTTTAGACCTTATAGCTAGAACCTCCATCAGAACCTAGCCGTCAGAAGCTAACCAGCTAATTAGCTACTAGCTATTTAGTCATTGTTAGCCACTGCTAGCGGCCTTTACCTTTTTAGCTCAGCTTATGAAAATTCATAAAACATACAGTGTCATACATCAGTTTAAAGATGAACTTCTTGTTCATCCAACCACGGTGTCAGATTTCAAATAGGCTTTATGGCGAAAGCATACCTTGCGATTATCTGAGAACAGCGCCCAGCAGACAAATCATTACAAACAGTTACCAGCCAAGTAGAGTTACACAAGTCAGAAATAGCAATAAAATGAATCACTTACCTTTGATGATCTTCATATTGTTGCACTCACAAGACTCCCATTTACTCAATAAATGTTAGTTTTGTTCGATAAAGTCTCTCTTTATATCCAAAAACCTCAGTTTTGTTCAATAATCCACTAGCATTTCCAATCCAAAATTAAATCTAGAATCTGCTTCCTATTTCACGTCAAAGCCTCCGTCACTCACGCTGCCAAACATACCCTCGTAAAACTGACTATCCTACCGATCCTTGACTTTGGCAATGTTATTTTCAAAATAGCCTCCAACACTCTACTCAGCAAACTGGATGCATCCAAAGCCCCATATACCACCCACCACTAAGACCTGTATGCTCTCGTCGGCTGGCCCTCGCTACATATTCGTCTCCAAACCCACTGTCTCCAGGTCATCTATAAGCTTTTGCTAGGCCCCCTTCACTCAGCTCACTGGTCACCATAGCAACACCCACCCGTAGCACGCGCTCCAGCAGGTATATCTCACTGGTCATCCCCAAAGCCAACACCTCCTTTGGCTGCCCTTTCCTTCCAGTTCTCTGCTGCCAATGACTGGAACGAATTGCAAAAATCGCTGAAGTTGGAGACTTATATCTCCCTCACTAACTTTAAGCATCAGCTATCTGAGCAGCTTACCGATCGCTGCAGCTGTACACAGCCCATCTGTAAATAGCCCATCCAACTGCCTACCTCATCCCCATATTTTTATTTACTTTTTTTGCTCTTTTGCACACCAGTATTTCTACTTGCACATCATCTATCACTCCAGTGTTAATTTGCTAAATTGTAGTTCATGAATCTGTAGTTCATTCAAACATTATATTAAACAGGACATTCAAATATGCCTTACAATTATAATCCAAAGTAGTGTGAAATGCACTAATAAGCACCTGTAAATGACATTGTGAAAAACTAAAATCTTTGTTCACCATTTTTGCTCCAGGCAGATATACTACATCCATAACTAGTGGTTTCCTCATTACCAGATATACTACATCCATAACTAGTGGTTTCCTCATTACCAGATATACTACATCCACAACTAGTGGTTTCCTCATTAGCAGATAGTTCTACATCCATAACTAGTGGTTTCCTCATTAGCAGATAGTTCTACATCCATAACTAGTGGTTTCCTCATTACCAGATATACTACATCCATAACTAGTGGTTTCCTCATTAGCAGATAGTTCTACATCCATAACTAGTGGTTTCCTCATTACCGGATATACTACATCCACAACTAGCGGTTTCCTCATTACCAGATATACTACATCCATAACTAGTGGGTTCCTCATTACCAGATATACTACATCCATAACTAGCGGTTTCCTCATTACCAGATATACTACATCCATAACTAGTGGTTTCCTCATTACCAGATATACTACATTCATAACTAGTGGTTTCCTCATTACCAGATACACTACATCCATAACTAGTGGTTTCCTCATTACCAGATACACTACATCCATAACTAGTGGTTTCCTCATTACCAGATATACTACATTCATAACTAGTGGTTTCCTCATTACCAGATACACTACATCCATAACTAGTGGTTTCCTCATTACCAGATATACTACATTCATAACTAGTGGTTTCCTCATTACCAGATATACTACGTCCATAACTAGTGGTTTCCTCATTACCAGATATACTACGTCCATAACTAGTGGTTTCCTCATTACCAGATATACTACATTCACAACTAGTGGTTTCCTCATTAGCAGATATACTACGTCCATAACTAGTGGTTTCCTCATTACCAGATTTACTAAGTCCATAACTAGTGGTTTCCTCATTACCAGATATACTAAGTCCATAACTTGTGGTTTCCTCATTACCAGATATACTACATTCACAACTAGTGGTTTCCTCATTAGCAGATATACTACGTCCATAACTAGTGGTTTCCTCATTACCAGATTTACTAAGTCCATAACTAGTGGTTTCCTCATTAGAAGATACACTACATCCATAACTAGTGGTTTCCTCATTACCAGATATACTACATCCATAACTAGTGGTTTCCTTATTACCAGATATACTACATCCATAACTAGTGGTTTCCTCATTTGCAGATATACTACATCCACAACTAGTGGTTTCCTCATTACCAGATATACTACAGCCATAACTATCGGTTTCCTCATTACCAGATATACTACATCCATAACTATCGGTTTCATCATTACCAGATATACTACATCCATAACTAGTTGTTTCCTCATTACCAGATATACTACATCCATAACTAGTGGTTTCCTCATTACCAGATATACTACATCCATAACTAGTGGTTTCCTCATTACCAGATATACTACATCCATAACTAGTGGTTTCCTCATTACCAGATATACTACATCCATAACTAGTGGTTTCCTCATTACCAGATATACTACATCCATAACTAGTGGTTTCCTCAATAGAAAATATACTACATCCATAACTAGTGGTTTCCTCATTACCAGATATACTACATCCATAACTAGTGGTTTCCTCCTTACCAGATATACTACATCCATAACCAGTGGTTTCTTCATTACCAGATATACTACATCCATAACTAGTGGTTTCCTCATTACCAGATATACTACATCCATAACTAGTGGTTTCCTCATTAGAAGATATACTACATCCATAACTAGTGGTTTCCTCATTACCAGATATACAACATCCATAACTAGCGGTTTCCTTATTACCAGATATACTACATCCATAACTAGCGGTTTCCTCATTACCAGATATACTACATCCATAACTAGCGGTATCCTCATTACCAGATACACTACATCCATAACTAGTGGTTTCCTCATTACCAGATATACTACATCCATAACTAGTGGTTTCCTCATTAGCAGGGAGGAGTTTCTACAATCAAGTTGTGTTGCATCGCCCTCGTGCCGCAATTTTATTAAACACAGAAAGGGGCCTATATTGGAGACCAAAAGTCGTCTGGCACACTGCTTAGAGTTTCAACAACTTGAATAACTTATTTCTAGCCTACAATCATTGATTTTACTACTATTGTGAAAACAAGACAAACTATGACTATTCTTGCTCATTTTAAGATTATTGTTAAATAATTGTAACATTCATTACAGACATCAATTGTTGTACAACATCATGGCTACTCTGTTGGCATCACCTTTTACAGTGGATTACCGCTGTTGTGGGCCTTTAATCATCTGACTTTGTTGTTCACACAGGAGAGAGACGGGACTATCGTGGATCCTCTGGGGAGCCTCAACAACCTCATGAAGAGGCAGAGAAGAGTCTCTCCAGATCAGAACTCCTCAAGAAACACCTGCAGAGATCCACAGGGAAGATAACTCACTGCTGCTCTGACTGTGGGAAGAGATTCACCTCCTCAGGCATTAAAATTCATCAGAGAACACACACAGGAGAGAAACCTTATAGCTGTGATCAATGTGGGAAGAGTTTTACTACATCTAGCAATCTGACTGTACACCAGAGAACACACACAGGAGAGAAACCTTATAGCTGTGGTCAATGTGGGAAGAGTTTTACTACATCTATCCAGCTGACATTACACCAGAAAACACACACAGGAGAGAAACCTTATAGCTGTGATCAATGTGGGAAGAGTTTTGGTAGATCTGGCCAGCTGACATCACACAAGAGAACACACACAGGAGAGAAACCTTATAGCTGTGGTCAATGTGGAAAGAGATGTACTACATCTGGCCAGCTGACATCACACAAGAGAACACACACAGGAGAGAAACCTTATAGCTGTGATCAATGTGGGAAGAGATTTACTACATCTGGCCAGCTGACATCACACAAGAGAACACACACAGGAGAGAAACCTTATAGCTGTGATCAATGTGGGAAGAGATTTACTACATCTGGCCAGCTGACATCACACAAGAGAACACACACAGGAGAGAAACCTTATAGCTGTGATCAATGTGGGAAGAGAATGATTGTATTTCCCCATAGTATGTTGTAGCTCAAGTTGACCGACTGAAAGGGAGCATAACTTTATGACTATAATTACTGTTCCCTGAAGGAGGGATACGAGGTACAACACCTGTTTGGCCCCGCCCCTTCCTGGGTCGGTGAAGAGCGGTATTGACTTGAATATTACCTAAGGCTCGTATTTCTGTGTTTATTATAATTAAGTCTATGATTTGATATTTGATAGAGCAGTCTGACTGAGTGGTGGTAGGCAGCAGCAGGCTCGTAAGCATTCATTCAAACATTCATTCAAGCAGCACATTCCTGCGTTTGCCAGCAGCTCTTTGCAATGCTTGAAGCACAGTTCTGTTTATGACTTCAAGCCTATCAACTCCCAAGATTAGGCTGGCAATACCAAAGTGCCTATAAGAACATCCAATAGTCAAAGATATATGAAATACAAATGGTATAGAGGGAAATAGTTCTATAATTCCAATAATAACTACAACCTAAAACGTCTTATCTGGGAATATTGAAGACTCATGTTAAAAGGAACCACCAGCTTTCATATGTTCTCATGTTCTGAGCAAGGAACTTAAACGTTAGCTTTTTTACATGGCTCATATTGCACTTTTACTTTCTTCTCCAACACTTTGTTTTTGCATGATTTAAAACACATGGTACATGTTTCATTATTTATTTGAGACTAAATGGATTTTATTGATGTATTATATTAAGTTAAAATAAGTGTTCATTCAGTATTGTTGTAATTGTCATTATTACAAATATATATATAAAAACGTCCGATTTTTATCAGCTTTTTTAGGTCCTCCAATAATCGGTATCGGCGTGGAAAAATCATAATCGGTCGACCTCTAATTATGACATCATGGTCGACCTCTACTATAGTAGTGTTTGTTCAACACTTAGGGTACAAACCCTCATTGTCAGGCTAATAGAAAAGCTAGCCAAAGAGCATTTTACTGGTTGAAGTGTTTTTAAAATATAAAGCAGTTGATTTGCGACAATAACACAAACATATTAAGCAGGAGATTCAAACGAGCCTTACAATTATAATCCAATAGTAATGTGAAATGCACTCATAAGCAACCTGTAAATGGAGGATATTTTTGCTGTCAGCCTATAAGAACTCCCCTGAGTTTTCCCCCACGGTGGTGAATTAATGAATAGACACAGAGCTTAATGTGAGTTTCCTTGAGTAGCACTCCTGATCTTGTGCTGTAATATTCAGAATACATTGTGGAAAACTAAAATCTTTGCTCACCATTTTTGTTCCAGGCAGATATACTACATCCATAACTAGTGGTTTCCTCATTAGCAGATATACTACATCCATAACTAGTGGTTTCCTCATTAGCAGGGAGGTGTTTCTGCAATCAAATTGCGTGTGCATCGCCCTCGTGCTGCAATTTTAGCAAACACATAAAGGGGGCTTTTTTGGAGATCAAAGGTCGTCTGGCACCCTGCTTAGGTTTGCCTGTCTTAAGACAATTGTAAAGTAATTTAACAGACCTCTGGGCATCACCTTTTACCTCAAATAAACAGTGGATTTCTGCTGTTGCGGGCCTTGAACCATCTGTCTGACCTTGTTGTTCACACAGGAGAGAGACGTGACTATCGTGGATCCTCTGGGTCTACAGTAGAGTATTATATAGGGAATATGGCCCTGGTCTACAGTAGAGTATTATATAGGGAATAGGGCTCTGGTCTAAAGTAGAGTATTATATAGGGAATATGGCCCTGGTCTAAAGTAGAGTATTATATAGGGAATATGGCCCTGGTCTAAAGTAGAGTATTATATAGGGAATATGGCCCTGGTCTACAGTAGAGTATTATATAGGGAATATGGCCCTGGTCTAAAGTAGAGTATTATATAGGGAATATGGCCCTGGTCTAAAGTAGAGTATTATACAGGGAATATGGCCCTGGTCTACAGTAGAGTATGCAAATGCAAATTAATTACTTCTTATGGCTGCAAGGGAAAGTGTTGAGTAGCCAGTGAAATCGTGCCCATTTCAAACGACCTCCTACTCAATTCTTGCTCGTACAATATGGATATTATTATTAATATTGGATAGAAAACACTCTCTAGTTTCTAAAACCGTTGGAATTATTTCTCTGAGTGAAACAGAATTCATTTGGCAGCACTTTCCCTGACCAGGAAGTGAAATGTCAGAAATATGTGTTCTGTTCAACTTGATGCCTATACATGGTCATGACACTTAGGAGTCTACTTACACTCCATACGCCTTCCTCTTGGTGTCGAGAGGATGTGAGAGAAGAAATTTTGTGTTCATCTTGGTCTGGGGTGGAATAAAAGCTATTTCTTTGACGTGACCGTCCACTTCCGGTACTCTGAAACGCGCGACAAGGAAGTGCCATTGCCTTCTGTTTTGCTGCCGTAATAGACGACAACTATCCCCGGCTCTGAATTTTTTTGATACATGTGAACATATCATCGTAATGTATGTTTTTTTCAATATAGTTTAATCAGATTATTGAAATTTTTTCGGGAGTTTTGCCGTGTTCCGTCCTCTGACTGTGTTTACGTCGGAGAGATTTGTGCCACTCGGCTAGTGCCAATGCTAAGTGAAGAGGGAAATTTGCCATTCTGAATCCAAACAACGACTCATCTGGACAGAGGACACCTTGTTCAACATTCTGATGAAAGATCAGCAAAAGTAAGACCCAATTTATGATGTTATTTCATTTATCTGTCGTGCATGTTGACTGGTCGTGGGCGCCCAAGTGTTTCTGGCTATTGTGGCTATGCTAATATCACGCTACATTTTGTTTGCGCTGTAAAACATTTAATAAATCGGAAATATTGTCTAGAATCACAAGATGCCTGTCTTTCAATTGCTGTACACTATGTATTTTTCAGAAATGTTTTATGATGAGTAATTAGGTATTTGACGTTGGTGTCTGTAAATATTATGGCTGCTTTCGGTGCAATTTCTGATTGTAGCTGAAATGTAAACTATGAATTATACCTGAAATATGCAAATTTTTCGAAAAAAACATATGCTATACAATAAATATGTTATCAGACTGTCATCTGATGAGGTTGTTTCTTGGTTAGTGGCTATTTTTATCTTTATTTGGCCGAATTTGTGATAGCTACTGATGGAGTCATAAACTGATGGAGTAAGAATATTGGTGTCTTTTGCTAACGTGATTAGCTAATAGATTTACATATTGTGTCTTCCCTGTAAAACATTTTAAAAATCGGACATGTTGGCTTGATTCACAAGATGTGCACCTTTCATCTGGTGTCTTGGACTTGTTAATGTGTGAAAGTTAAATATTTTAAAAAAATATCTTTTGAATTTCGCGCCCTGCACTTGAGCTGGATGTTGTCATAAGTGTACCGGTGTCGGGCTGCACCCCTAACAGGTTAATAATCATACAATGTGATTTTCTGGATTTTTGTTTTAGATTCCGTCTCTCACAGTTGAAGTGTACCTATGATAAAGTGTATCAAATACTTGTTCTCCCCACTGTATGTCTGTATGTCCCCTGAATATCATTTAAGACACTTTTGAAAATTGTGCCTGGTAACCCAAAATAATACCAGGTGCACGGATGGATCAGGCCAGAATCTTTTTTAAACCTCCATAAATCCCTCAGGCCGGCCCCCATTGACTTGGGGCCGTAGTATGGTGTTCCCATAGCGGGCATGTATGTCTGTATGCCCCCTAAAAAGCATTTAAGACACTTTTGAAAATCGTGCCTGGTAACCCAAAAACAAAACCAGGTGCACGGAGGTGGCACTCTGTCACTTTTTCGACCAATTGCCGAAATATTCAAATGATGATTAAAAATACTTCCCGGTGGGCTAAATGTCCCACATTTTAAAGGATTATCTGTATTGATTTTCACACATTTTTTCCCCCTCTCTAGTTTGTGCAATGACAGAGAAGTGGGACTCTGTCATTGTTTCTGACAAGATCTCTCATTGATCTCGGGTTCAGCCACCAGGGGGCACCAAACCTCTTTGAAAAGTTCATGTGAATAGTTACCACTTCTCAGGAGATGATAGACTTAGCCTTTCAAATGTTTTGTAATGATGGGATGGCTATTGAACAGAACTTTAAAATCTGGTTTTCTTGTATGTACCAGTTCATGAAATCACACATTTGACATTTATGCTCACTGTGTCTGTACATAGTCAAAGCTTTCCTTAAGTTTGGGTCAGTCACAGTGGTCAGGTATTCTGCCACTGTGTACTCTCTGTTTAGGGCCAAATAGCATTCTAGTTTTCTCTGTTTTTTTGTTAATTCTTTCCAATGTGTCAAGTAATTATCTTTTTGTTTTCTCATGATTTGGTTGGGTCTAATTGTGCTGTTGTCCAGGGGCTCTGTGGGGTGTGTTTATGTTTGTGAACAGAGCACAATGACCACCTTGCTTAGGGGACTCTCCTCCAGGTTCATCTCTCTGTAGGTGATTTTTTAATGGCCCATACCCTCTTCATCACAAATCAGCCCTGCCATTGTTTGTATTCATACTGTTTTGTAAAGAATGGCTTCTTGTCTGTTAGGTTGTATTCCACTGGGAAAGTGATTACAGTTTTCCTCAGTCGCTTTGGTGCATTTCTTAGATCAAAAGTGTAATTCTTGATACTACTTGTACAAATTCCAAATCATCTAGTCACTTGTGCACATCATTAAAGCAATTTCTTATTCCTTTGAACAAATTGCAATTGATAATGTACAAGTGTCAGCTTTTTTCCACATTATCAATTGCTCATGTCCATACCTCTTTCGCTTCACGGAGAGTTGAGTTGCAGCAGGGAGTTGCGTTCCTTCTTTATAGAGGCGTGCGTAACAATTATAACCACCAGGTCATTATAAGCACCAGGTCATTATAACCACCAGGTCATTATAACCACCAGGTCATTATAACCACTAGGTCATTATTACCACCAGGTCATTATAACCACCAGGTCATTATTACCACCAGGTCATTATAACCCCCAGGTCTTTATAACCCCCAGGTCATTATAACCACCAAGTCATTATTACCACCAGGTCATTATTACCACCAGGTCATTATAACCACCAGGTCATTATAACCACCAGGTCATTATTACCACCAGGTCATTATTACCACCAGGTCATTATTACCACCAGGTCATTATAACCACCAGGTCATTATAACCACCAGGTCATTATAACCACCAGGTCATTATAACCACCAGGTTATTATAACCACCAGGTCATTATTACCACCAGGTCATTATTACCACCAGGTCATTATAACCACCAGGTCATTATAACCACCAGGTCATTATAACCACCAGGTCATTATAACCACCAGGTCATTAGAACCACCAGGTCATTATTACCACCAGGTCATTATAACCACCAGGTCATTATAACCACCAGGTCATTATTACCACCAGGTCATTATTACCACCAGGTCATTAGAACCACCAGGTCATTAGAACCACCAGGTCATTATAACCACCAGGATGGCATCACAAATGAATACATAAATACCACTTGAAGCTTGATGATGAGTTGATCATTTGAATCAGCTGTGCAGTGCTGAGGCAAAAACAACAATGTGCAGCTCTTTGAGTCCCCAGGACTGAGAACCACTGCTCTTCATTGGGACCTCTTCATATGTAGACTGGCTTTCATAGCGCTCTTTATCTGAGGACAGAAAACCTCACAAGAAACAGACTTCATTATAGTCAAATTACACCACACTGAATATTATGTTACTATTATCTCCGTCCTCACTTCTAGGGACAGGAACTACACAACAGTACCTGCCCTATCCAGAATAGCCTCCTCTCTCACTGACAGTTGGGGCTGCTATCCTTTCACCCTCCTCCATGGCTGTTAGCTAGCTACCTACAAATGCATTTGGAGTTTGTTTTTTACAGTGATAAATAGATAGCTAGCTAATATGAAGTTAAGTAGCTGGTGATATTTTATTCACTTAGCTGGCTATCTATCTATACAGAATGTGAAGTTGGCTAGATAACTAGCTAGCCAACTAGCTAGCTCATTTAGCAGCTCATTAAGGGTTTTGCCACCAAGTACTAAGTAATGTTTTGCAGAGGGGTCAAATACTTATTTCCCTCATTAAAATGCAAATCAATTTATAACATTTTTGACATGCGTTTTTCTGGATATTTTTGTTGTTATTCTGTCTCTCACTGTTCAAATAAACCTACCATTAAAATTACAGACTGATCATTTCTTTGTCAGTGGGCAAACGTACAAAATCAGCAGGGGATCAAATACTTTTTTCCCTCACTGTATCCATACACGTATGTATACATATACACATATATACATACACATACCTATATAGACATACATACATTTTTAAAGAGTATACCTTTATTATTATTCCCCGCAAACCCTACCACCGATCCCCCAATTGGAGTAAACTGATAAACATTTCTGTTTTTACCTTCAATTTATACATCTTATACACATTTTACAGACACAGTCTACTTTATAATAGTTCTCTCTTGTTTGTTTCTTAGTCCTTCCTCTATTTCTGTTGTCCATCCAGTTTGATTTCCACTTGTAACTGTGCTATTTCACAAAAGCTCCGCACCTATACACATTTCACAGATCCCGTGTGCCCTACATTGTTTATCTTGTTATTAGTCCCACCCTTCAGCTCCACTCAACCCTTCCCATCTATCTTCCAACATCATCCATTTCGGATTTTTATTTGCCATATATTTTTCAACTGTGCTGTGATGCTTCACAAAAGATTTGAATCTTCCTATTCTCATAGCTTCCACGGATTGTAAATTAAAAATAAACATTTTTGCTAAAATAATTATTATATTATTGATTGATTGACTATGGCTTTTCAAATCCCCCAGTATTGCTATCTGTAGCGTTAGTTCTAGACAAGTGTTGCAATTCTTCAGCCATTCCTGGACCTGTGACCAAAAACGAGCTACATATGGACAATACCAAAATAAATGATCTAATGACTCTGCCTCCTCACAGCAGAATCTGCAGAGCTGGGAAGATTGTATCCCCCATATATATAACATTCTATTAGTTGCAAGAATTTTGTACAGTAATTTAAATTGAAAAATTCAAAGTTTTGAATCCGGCGTTGTTTTGCGTATCAATTCATAAACCATGTGCCATGGAATGGGTACATCGAAAATCTCTTCCCAACTATTTTGCAATTTATATGGCACAGCTGTCAGTTTTTTGGTCCTTAAATTAAATTGGTATATGTTTTTATTTATCACACTTATCTTTAACCATTTATGTTCTTTAATATAGGGCCGACATACAAGTTCCTTACTTTTTTCCCCTTCTACTTGCCTCTTCCATTTTTGTGGTAATGCTGCAATTAATTGGTTGTAATTTTGGGTAGAGCAGACATTTCCATATGTCTGTGTAAGCTGCATGTGTGACATTACTCCACCAGTCCTATTTATGATATCATTCACAAAAATTATACCTTTTTTAAACATTTCTTCGATAAATACAGTTTTTTTTAATCAATTACTATATTTGAATTTAACCACAATATTTGTTGTACTATTTGTTCCGTCCTTTCAGGTGGATTAAACTGAAATTGCAACCAACTTTCTAAGGCTTGTTTAAAAAATAAAGATATTTTGGAGATGATTTCCTTTTCAAACAACCGAGAGTGAGCAGGTGTAATCTGAATAAAGGGGAAAAGGCCCTTCTTGAACATAGGATGAGACATTCGTACCAATTTACTAGAGAACCAGTTTGGATTTCAGTAGAACTTCTGAATGACTGATGCCTTTAGTGATGTCATAATGGGCTAATGCTTTAATATGTCATCATTTCTGCCCTCCGAATTCATATTCGTTATATAAATAGGCCCTTTTAATTTTATCTGGCTTGCCGTTCCAAATAAAATGGAATATTTTTTGTTCATATAATTTAAAAAGCAGGTCACTAGGTGTAGGCAAAACCATAAGCAAATAGGTAAACTGTGATATGATTAAAGAGTTAATCAGGGTGATTTTTCCCACAAATAGACAGGTATTTTCCTTTCCATGGTAGCAAGATCTTATCTATTTTTGCTAACTTTCTATAAAAATTTATTGGAGTGAGATCATTTCTTTCTTTTGGGATTTGTATACCGAGTATGTCCACATCTCCGTCAGACCATTTAATTGGTAAACTACATGGCAATGTAAAATGTGTATTTTTTAGTGATCCAATACGTAATATGGTACATTTATCATAATTTGGTTTTAATCCAGAGAGGATAGCAAATGTATCTAGATCCTCTAAGAGGCCGTGGAGAGACTCTAGTTGTGGTTTTAAAAGAAAACATGAATCATCAGCGTACAATGACACCTTAGTTTTTAGGCCCTGGATTTCTAATCCCTTAATATTAATGTTTGATCTAATTTTAACAGCTAACATTTCAATGGCAATAATAAATAGATATGCCGATAGTGAAAGCTATCTTTGCTGTGAAAAAATGTCTGTGCTTTTTTGGATTTGGTGGTGAGCTAACATAACATATATGTTGTGTTTTCGCTTTAAAACATTTCAAATCGGACATGTTGGCTGGATTCACAAGATGTTTATCTTTAATTTGCTGTATTGGACTTGTTAATGTGTGAAAGTTAAATATTTCTAAAAAATATTTTTGAATTTCCCGCGCTCCATTTTCAGTGGAATGTTGGGGGGGTTCCGCTAGCGTGAACGTGTGTTTTAGACAGGTTACCTAATGTCTGTGAGTATAACAGAACTCATATGGCAGGCGAAAACCTGAGACAAATCCAACCAGGAAGTGGGAAATCTGAGGTTTGTAGTTTTTTAAAGCTTGGCTTACCGAATACACATTGAGATATGGATAAAGTTGCACTTCCTACGGCTTCCACTAGATGTCAACCGTCTTTAGAAACTTGAATGAGGCTTCTACTATAAAGGAGGGGCTCATGAGACCTCTGAGTCAGTGGTCTGGCAGAGTGCCTTGGTCTCATGACGCGCGCTCCCGACAGAGTTACCTCTAGTTCCAGTGCTTTTCTTCAGACAAAGGAATTCTCCGGTTGGAACATTATTGATGTTTTATGTTAAAAACATCCTAAAGATTGATTCCATACATCGTTTGACATGTTTCTAAAGGACTGTAACGGAACTTCTCGAGTTTTTGTCTGGACGAAGTGCCTGCGCCTCATGAAGATGGATTACTGGGCTGAACACGCTAACAACAAGTGGCTATTTGGACATATGAGTGTTTTCTATCCAATACTAATAATAACATGCATATATTAGCATCTGGGACAGAGTAGGAGGCAGTTCACTTTGGGCACGCTATTCATCCAAAAGTGAAAATGCTGCCCCATATCCCATAAAGGTTAACAAACCTCCAAATGAGCTTCAATGCCATACAACACTCCTTCCGTGGCCTCCAACTGCTCTTAAACGCTAGTAAAACTAAATGTATGCCCTTCAACCGATCGCTGCCCGTACCCGCCCGTCCAGCATGACTACTCTGGACGGTTCTGACTTTAGAATATGTGGACAACTATAAATACCTAGGTGTCTTGCTAGACTGTAAACTCTCCTTCCAAACTAATATTAAGCATTTCCAATCCAAAATTAAATCTAGATTTGGCTTCCTATTTTGCAACAAAGCCTCCTTCACTCATGCTGCCGAACATACCCTCGTAAAACTGACTATCCTACCGATCCTTGACTTCAGTGATGTAATTTTCAAAATAGCCTCCAACACTCTACACAGCAAACTGGATGCAGTCTATCACAGTGCCACCCGTTTTGTCACCATATCCCCATATACCACTGCTCTCGTCGGCTGGCCCTCGCTACATATTTGTCTCCAAACCCACTGGCTCCAGGTCATCTATAAGTCTTTGCTAGGTAAAGCTCCGCCTTAACTCAGCTCACTGGTCACCATAGCAACACCCACCCGTAGCACGTGCTCCAGGAAGTATATCTCACTGGTCATCCCCAAAGCCAACACCTATTTTGGCCGCCTTTCCTTCCAGTTCTCTGCTGCCAATGACTGGAACGAATTGCAAAAATCACTGAAGCTGGAGACTCTCCCTCACTAACTTTAAGCATCAGCTATCTGAGCAGCTTACCGATCACTGCAGCTGTACACAGCCCATCTGTAAATAGCCCATCCAATTGCCTACCTCATCCCCATGTTTTTTTTTACTTTTTTTGCTCTTTTGCGCACCAGTATTTCTAGTTGCACATCATCATCTGCACATCTATCACTCCAGTGTTAATTTGTAATTACTTCTCTACTAAGGCCTATTTATTGCCTTACCTCCTTACTCCATTTGCAAACACTGTATATAGACTTTCTATTGTGTTATTGACTGTACGTTTGTTTATCCCAAGTGTATGTAACTCTGTTGTTTTTTTGTTGCACTGCTTTGCTTTATCTTGGCCAGGTCGCAGTTGTAAATGAGAACTTATTCTCGACTGGCCTACCTGGTTAAATAAAGGTGAAATACAAAGAAATCTTAACTTTATTAGCAACACCCAAATGTATACTGTCATTAACGCGGTTCTTCAATAATTACACATAATTCTTAATACTGTAGCAAACATTTATATTAAGCAGCACATTCAAACGAGCCTTACAATTATAATCCAAAGTAGTGTGAAATGTACTCATAAACAACCTGGAAATAGAGGTTACTCCCCTGAGTTTTCCCCCATTCGCATTCAGAATACATTGTGAAAAACTAAAAGCTTTGCTCACCATTTTTGCTCCAGGGAGATATACTACATCCATAACTTGTGGTTTCCTCATTAGCAGATATACTACATCCATTACTATCGGTTTCCTCATTAGCAGAGAGGTGTTTCTGCAATCAAATTGTGTGCGCATCGCCCTTGTGCCGCAATTTTATTAAACACAGAAAGGGGCCTATATTGGAGACCAAAAGTCGTCTGGCACACTGCTTAGAGTTTCAACAACATGAATAACTTATTTCTAGTCTACAATCATCGATGTTACTACTAAAATATGACTATTCTTGCTCATTTTAAGACAATTGTCAAATAATTTTAACATTCATTACAGACGTCAATTGTTGTACAACATCATGGCTACGCTGTTGGCATCACCCTTTACAGTGGATTTTCACTGTTGTGGGCCTTTAATCATCTGACTTTGTTGTTCACACAGGAGAGATACGGGACTATCGTGGATCCTCTGGGGAGCCTCAACAACCTCATGATGCTGACGAGGCAGAGAAGAGTCTCTCCAGATCAGAACGCCTCAAATACCTGCAGAGATCCACAGGGAAGAGAACTCACTGCTGCTCTGACTGTGGGAAGAGATTCACCTCATCAGGCATTAAAATTCATCAGAGAACACACACAGGAGAGAAACTTATAGCTGTGATCAATGTGGGAAGAGTTTTACTACTTCTGGCTATCTGACAGTGCACCAGAGAACACACACAGGAGAGAAACCTTATAGCTGTGATCAATGTGGGAAGAGTTTTTGTCAATCTAGTGATCTGACAGTGCACCAGAGAACACACACAGGAGAGAAACAGTATAGCTGTGGTCAATGTGGGAAGAGTTTTGGTCAATCTAGCCAGCTGACATTACACCAGAGAACACACACAGGAGAGAAACCTTATAGCTGTGATCAATGTGGGAAGAGTTTTGTTAAATCTGACCAGCTCACAGTACACCAGAGAATACACACAGGAGAGAAACCCTTTAGCTGTGGTCAATGTGGGAAGAGTTTTACTACATCTGGCTCTCTGACTGTACACCAGAGAACACACACAGGAGAGAAACCTTATAGCTGTGATCAATGTGGTAAGAGTTTTGGTCAATCTAGCCAGCTGACTGCACACCAGAGAACACACACAGGAGAGAAACCTTATAGCTGTGGTCAATGTGGGAAGAGTTTTGGTGCATCTAGAGATCTGACAGTGCACCAGAGAACACACACAGGAGAGAAATCTTATAGCTGTGATCAATGTGGGAAGAGATACTCTGGTAAAACATCTCTGATCAAACATCAGAAAATACATGGAGTTTTTTCATGATAATAATTAAATAATGTCACAATGTATATTATTTTAACATTGTAGTAGGAGTATTTTAATGAATGTCAATGTAGAACCCTAAATGTTTGCCCCCTGTTCAATTGATTTTAGCCTCGGAAAAAATCCAGGCTCTGAATTGAAAGAGTTATTATTTACGTGATTTAACAAAAAGTGACTAACAATAAAGAGTTGTGTTACACTTACCATGTTGGTGACCCACTGGAATCAAAATGCAACACTTCAAAATGTAGCTAGCTGTTTACCACGTTGGTGACCCACTGGAATCACAATGTAGCTAGCTGTTTACCACGTTGGTGACCCACTGGAATCACAATGTAGCTAGCTGTTTACCACGTTGGTGACCCACTGGAATCACAATGTAGCTAGCTGTTTACCAAGTTGGTGACCCACTGGAATCACAATGCAGCTAGCTGTTTACCGCGTTGGTGACCCACTGGAATCACAATGTAGCTAGCTGTTTACCACGTTGGTGACCCACTGGAATCACAATGTAGCTAGCTGTTTACCACGTTGGTGACCCACTGGAATCACAATGTAGCTAGCTGTTTACCACGTTGGTGACCCACTGGAATCACAATGTAGCTAGCTGTTTACCACGTTGGTGACCCACTGGAATCACAATGTAGCTAGCTGTTTACCACGTTGGTGACCCACTGGAATCACAATGTAGCTAGCTGTTTACCACGTTGGTGACCCACTGGAATCACAATGTAGCTAGCTGTTTACCACGTTGGTGACCCACTGGAATCACAATGTAGCTAGCTGTTTACCACGTTGATGACCCACTGGAATCACAATGTAGCTAGCTGTTTACCACGTTGGTGACCCACTGGAATCACAATGTAGCTAGCTGTTTACCACGTTGGTGACCCACTGGAATCACAATGTAGCTAGCTGTTTACCACGTTGGTGACCCACTGGAATCACAATGTAGCTAGCTGTTTACCACGTTGGTGACCCACTGGAATCACAATGTAGCTAGCTGTTTACCACGTTGGTGACCCACTGGAATCACAATGTAGCTAGCTGTTTACCACGTTGGTGACCCACTGGAATCAAAATGCAACACTTCAAACTGTTTCTGCATATTGGTTATTGATTTGGACTGTGTTTTGACATTGCGCTATTCCCATTTAGCAAAATGTCATTGAAAAGACGTTGAAAATAAGACTATGCCCGATGTTGAAAAGATGTCTTTTCGGGTCGTTTTTTTCAATGACTTTAAAACAGCTTAATTTCAACATACTTGCAGCTTATACACCTATAATCAATTTTATTAACAATCCTACATCACTCCAGTATTTCTTTACAACATTCAAGTGCTAATTGTCTTTATTCCACTACTGAAGAAGCATGACTCAAATCACCTCATATATTCAAACATTCAGCCTGACAAAAGATACATGTTTTATTATTCCATGCCTCACCATTAAGTTAATTATTGCCAAAACATATTATCAAATGGGTTACATGGTTTACATTTCCAAAATGGGATAGTATTGTACATGTAACATTTCCTAAATGGGATAGTATTGTCCATGTAACGTTTCCAAAATGGGATAGTATTGTCCATGTAACGTTTCCAAAATGGGATAGTATTGTCCATGTAACGTTTCCAAAATGGGACAGTATTGTACATGTAACGTTTCCAAAATGGGATAGTATTGTCCATGTAACGTTTCCAAAATGGAACTCCAGTCAGCAGATGGCGATGTGCGTCTTTCAGGTGATTCTGCCACTGTGACGTATAATCTAGTGGACGGGACTCTTCTTCAACATCAACAGTTAGTCAGCCACCTTGGTTCACTCTAACTTTATGGAAAAAGGTTTATTCAATAAATCTAGTAACTCCTCTCATACTGGGAAGACCCCCAGTATGAACTTTTGTTTCCCGGACAATGACCATGGGATCCCCAACTGTTCTTTAACCTCCCAGAGACCACGGCAAAATCAACCAGGAACTATAGACCTTCCGCTGCTTTCTAAAATATCATCCCGCTTATTATCCAAATTTCAATCATCTGATTTAAGCATATTTCTATATGTTACTATCCAAACGTCAGATTAAGACTCATTTCCACATTCACACAACTCTCATATCAGTCACACAGCTCTCATATCACAGTCACAAAACTCTCATATCACAGTCACACAACTCTCATATCAGTCACACAACTCTCATATCACAGTCACACAACTCTCATATCACATTCACACAACTCTCATATCAGTCACACAATGCTATTCTCAAACATAACTAATCAATTAGTTGTTTTTCAACAATATTTTCACCTGCAGGAATATTTTCACATTTCTATGTCATGGTTAGTTCCTAGGATAATGCAACTCATACATTTACATCTTTCAATACTTCTAAAATGGGGTCCAGGTTTTAAACAATTACAGGTTCAAAATAATTACAGGTTTAAAACAATTACAGGTTTAAAACAATTACAGGTGCACCTTACACTATATCATACATGGACTTAACTAGTAAACACAGAATCTAGTTTTCATCCAGTTCACACAGCTGACTGGGCCCTGTTCACAATGATAGATGTCTTTGAGTCGACTGCCTCTCAGATCATCCTCCACTGACTCGGCCCTGTCTACACCTCCAAGGGGCCCCTCAGGAATACACACTCAGAGCCTACGAGGCTTTTCTAAAAACTGCACTTGTTTCGCTCACGTCTTTCTTTCTTTTTTTAACTACGTTCGAGATGTGGTATCCACTCGGCTCGCTGCCACTCAGATCAAAGGTGGGTCCATCTGCTCCGTTCCCGAAGTGTGGTTTCCCTGAGATCCCAAGTGCACGATTTACCCAGGTCGTCAGAAGCGGTCACCAAGTGAAGATTCACATCCCCATCACCAAATGTGGTTGTTAATTTCTTTAATATCAAATGAGGAGAGAAACTTATCACACAAGTCAGAATTATTCTTAAACTAAATCTTTATTCACTTAAGGGAGCAGGTCAATACAACACACACATATAAAGTGAATCAATTGCGTGCTCTACGATAATGATGGCTGGTTGACGAATCACCCCCAGATGATTCATTGAGAGCCACGAGACAAAAGTACAAAGGTCTTTTATAGCCAAGATACACCCCTTTCAACCTACATGACGAACAACAGATGTATAGAACGAGTCACAAGGTTAAGATTTGTATGAGAGATACTTATAATTCTCAGCAGACAGTATCTGCTGTAAAAACAGTACTCTTTGTGTAGAGACCAGGGTCTGGCCCTGGGGTCATCTCTCCCTGGTACCATATAGAACAGAAACATTAACTCATGCTCTGGAATGCGGTCTCTTTAGGTTTTATCACCCAAAAGACATTGTAAATCTCCTGTCATTGTTTTCTCCCAGACTCCCATCCTCGGTAGAATGCACAGACACTATAGTTCTAAGAACCCTCTATTCTGTTGCATAAAACAACCATTTGATGCAATAAAAGTATTATAACATAATGTTGCAGTTTTGCTCTCAGTGACCACTGAAAGTTGACTAGTAACAACAACTGGGACATAAAAGACACCCACTATGAGACCCACTAAATCTGCCCAAGAAGAGGCAAACAAAAGAAAAACCCACACCAAACTTAAAGACAGGAAGCAAACCAAAAAGGTGGAGCAACTAAAGTTGTTGACTCTCCACATCTATCAAGACAACTGGAGCACTGGGTCAGACACTCTTATATAGAACCTGGACCAGCTCAGGTGAAACACCTTCCCACTAACGAGATGGACAAGCCAGCACAGGTGTAACACATACTGACTAACGAGGTGACGCCAATCAATGCGCCCTACGATTTTTCTTTCTATAGCTTCTAGAACTCGTCTTCCTAAAACTCACTCGCTTCTAGAACTCTCGCCCCCTTGGAACGAGCCCAAACAAAACTCATCTCCAATACGGAAAAATGTGCAGTAAAAATAAATTGTGATCCATGACAATGCACTGGCTAAACGCAAAACACAAAACATTTTGACTGCCCCCCTTGAGACAATCAGCAACCAGGTTGTTCTCACCACGGACATGTCTGATTTCAAGAGGAAACTCCTGCGATATCCGTAGTAACTTTCCACCTCACTGCAGAGCTTCTCTCTCTTTTCAGGGTTCACTAGATAGGCATGTTGTTGGATCGGGACCCAGTCCCCAATGTCATGCTCTAGTACATTTGGTTTGGCACATGTGAAAATGACCCTTGATTTTCTAAAAACAGGGCAACAATGTCAATATAATTGTACCAAAAAATTATCAGTTGGTTGCATGAATAATTTTCATTACTAAATGTTATATGAAATATTTGATTGCATAGTATTATTTTCAACGGCTTTTCAATTACATTTTGCTAGGTGGGATAGCCCAATGTCAAAACACAGTTTTAACGTGTCCAAATCAATAACCAATATGCAGAAACAGTTTGGGATAAATTGAAAACCTAACATGTGGTATATACACAAACATCTGCCACAATAATTGTCTTTTTCAAAACAAGCTCCTTATAAACTGCACAAGCACCAGAAACACTGTTGTTTTGACAAGTAGCAATAAATCACGGATATCGATTAGTTCGTGCTGTTGAAACTAACAACAACAACAAAAAACATGGAAATGGGAGATATCTTTTAGCTCACTGGTTAGAGGACAACCTGCAGAAGACAGTCAGCTACATATTGGAGTGATGCATTTAAATTTAGGGGTCACTAAACAAAGGAACACAACACTTATTTGTCATAACTCATCGATATTATGTTGAAATCAGTTGATTCTGGGAATAATGCGTACATCACTGGTTAGAGGACAAATCTTTATTTGTTAGTCACTTTGTGTTAAATCACATAAATAGTACTCTTTCAATTCAGAGCCTTGATTTCCCCCAATGAGCCTAATATCCATATCATGTTGAAATCAATTGATAAGGGGGCAAACGTTTAGGGTTCTACATTGTGACATTCTGACTGACTGACTGCAGAGTATATTAATATACTATATATTAAAACATTCTACATTGAGACATTGAAATACTCCTACTACAATGTTAAAACATTCTACATTGTGACATCATTAAACTACTCCTACTACAATGTTAAAACATTCTACATTGTGACATCATTAAACTACTCCTACTACAATGTTACAACATTCTACATTGTGACATCATTAAACTACTCCCACTACAATGTTAAAACATTCTACATTGTGACAATATTAAAACACTCCTACTACAATGTTAAAACATTCTACATTGTGACATTAATTCATTGATATCATGAAACAACTCCTTCATATATACATTTTCTGATATTTGATCAGGGATCTTTTATCAGATTATCTCTGGTCACAGCTAAGAGGTTTCTCTCCTGTGTGTGTTCTATGGTGTATAGTTAGATAGCTAGAAGTAGAAAAACTCTTCCCACATTGATCACAGCTATACGGTTTCTCTCCTGTGTGTATTCTCTGGTGCACTGTCAGAGAGCTAGATTGACTAAAACTCTTCCCACATTGACCACAGCTATAAGATTTCTCGCCTGTGTGTATTCTCTGGTGCACTGTCAGATGGCCAGATTGACTAAAACTCTTCCCACATTGATTACAGCTAAATGGTTTCTCTCCTGTATGTATTCTCTGGTGCACTGTCAGATCTCCAGATTGACTAAAACTCTTCCAACATTGACCACAGCTATAAGATTTCTCTCCTGTGTGTGTTCTCTGGTGTATAGTTAGATAGCCAGAAGAAGAAAAACTCTTCCCGCATTGACCACAGCTATAAGGTTTCTCTCCTGTGTGTGTTCTCTGGTGTACAGTCAGCTGGATGGATTTAGCAAAACTCTTCCCACATTGACCACAGCTATAAGGTTTCTCTCCTGTGTGTGTTCTCTGGTGTTGAGTCAGATGGCTGGATTTAGAAAAACTCTTCCCACATTGATCACAGCTAAACGGTTTCTCTCCTGTGTGTATTCTCTGGTGCACTGTCAGAGAGCTAGATTGACTAAAACTCTTCCCACATTGACCACAGCTATAAGATTTCTCTCCTGTGTGTATTCTCTGGTGCACTGTCAGATGGCCAGATTGACTAAAACTCTTCCCACATTGATTACAGCTAAATGGTTTCTCTCCTGTATGTATTCTCTGGTGCACTGTCAGATCTCCAGATTGACTAAAACTCTTCCCACATTGACCACAGCTATAAGGTTTCTCTCCTGTGTGTGTTCTCTGGTGTATAGTTAGATAGCCAGAAGAAGAAAAACTCTTCCCACATTGACCACAGCTATAAGGTTTCTCTCCTGTGTGTGTTCTCTGGTGTACAGTCAGCTGGCTGGATTTAGCAAAACTCTTCCCACATTGACCACAGCTATAAGGTTTCTCTCCTGTGTGTGTTCTCTGGTGTTGAGTCAGATGGCTGGATTTAGCAAAACTCTTCCCACATTGACCACAGCTATATGGTTTCTCTCTTGTGTGAATTCTTTGATGTATTTTAAGTTCTGATGAAGATTTGCAACCTTTCCCACAGTCAGAGCAGAAGTGAGATTTCTTCCCTGTGGATCTCTGCGGGTGTTTCTTGAGGTGTTCTGATCGGGAGAGACTCTTCTCTGCCTCTTCAGCATCATGTTGTTGTTGAGGCTCCCCAGAGGATCCACGGTAGTCCCGTATCTCTCCTGTGTGAACAACAAAGTCAGACAGACGGTTTAAGGCCCACAACAGCAGAAATCCACTGTTTATTTGAGGTAAAAGGTGATGCCCAGAGAGTTCCCATGAAGTTGTACAACAATTGATGTCTGTTAAATTATTTTACAATTGTCTTAAGACAGTCAAGACCTAAGCAGTGTGCAAGACGACCTTTGGTCTCCAAAAAAGGACCCCTCTGTGTTCTGTGCTAAAATTGCAGCGATGCACATGCATTGTAATTGTAAGGCTCGTTTGAATCTCCTGCTTAACCTGTTTGGGCTGCAGGGGCAGTATTGAGTAGCCAGATAAAAGGTGCCCATTTCAAACGGCCTCGTACTCAATTCTTGCTCGTACAATATGCATATTATTATTACTATTGGATAGAAAACACTATCTAGTTTCTAAAACCGTTTGAATTATTTCTCTGAGTGAAACAGAACTCATTCTGCAGCACATTTCCTGACCAGGAAGTGGAAAGTCTGAAATCGATGCTCTGTTCTTCTTCCTGCCTATAAATGGGCACGAGACCTATTAGTATACATGCACGTCATACACCTTTCCCTGGGTGTCACAACATACTATCATATCCACGCCTTCCTGGAATCCCTGTCTTCCACAGGTGATGAGCGTGAGGCTTGGATTTTATTCCTGAAACTTAATACCGCTCTTCACCGACCCAGGAAGGGGTGGGGCCAATCAGGTGTTGTACCTCGTTTCCCTCCTTCAGGAAACAGTAATTATAGTCAAAGTTACACTTCCTTTCAGTCGGTCAACTTCGGTACAACATACTATGGAGAAATAGATTCATTTCCCATGCCGACCCAAACAGATACTAAATTAAACGACCCATGGCAGATCACCCAGACCTGACCCTGCAAGATGCGTCAGTTTTGTCAATTTATTCATTCTTTCGTTTGAAACACTCCTGTCAATGTTGAGTAAGGACACACACCTGATTACACATATAGAGGTAGGACTAGTCTACCCGATTACACATGTAGAAGTAGGACTAGTCTACCTGGCCTGAGCACAAATGTAGGCCTATAAATGTGGCTATTTGGGGATGTCTGATAGTATTTCTGATTGTCTTAACGCTGCACCACTAATGAGTTGTGGAGCTTCTCCAACTAATTTTTTCTTCACCTCAAACAGCAGGTAAACAAAGTCTTATTAGAATCCATTACGATTGACAATAGTTGCTCAAAGTATTTGTAAATTATTTCCAGCTCTCGCCCTTTCGATAACCACTCAGCATTAAAGGGTAAAATGTAATGCTCTGATCCAGTGGAAATGCTATAAAATACCTGATTACTTCTTATCCTTTGCACAAATAGACGACAGATGTGTCTGTCCAGAACTCACTGGCGCGGGAAACTGAGGGCCCAGAATATTTTATACAATGTTGCAAGTTTGAGGACCCAGTTTATAGTTGATAGAATGTTTCAAGTTCGTTGTTGACAGGCCATGTGCAGCCAATGGGATTTATAGGATATTTATTTTTAAATCTGGATATTTTCTACCTGCAGGCTGCAAATGTTTTTGTTTGTTGGTTTCATGTAGGCTATTTTTACATAGTTGGCAATGGCAATAAAAGTTACTTTTAGATTTGTATAATTTTCATTTAGATGGAATGTAGATTAATCAAATACAATGATTTTGAGATACTATTATCAATTAAATTAAACTGTTTCAGTAAAATGTGCAAATAAATAATAACCGGCACGCAGATCGGTAGAAATGGTCAGATAAATTTGCACTCCAAATGTAGGTTGCCGACTGCTTGTGTAGCCTATTACCAGCAACGTCAGAATGTATGAAGGCCAGCAGGAGTTGGTTCAGGAAGAGTTTATTCTCTTCTGGTTGGGCGATATTGATGTAATGACATGAAAATAAATTGGCTGAATATTATACAATGACTTATCAACAGCTCTAACAATTTGACCCCCACAGGAAATCTTCACTGGCAATTCTAGAATATACTATATATCCTAGAAACCTGTTAAACTATCATTATGACATCATGGATGAATTCTAGAACATACTATATGTCCTAGAAACCTGGTTAAACTATCATTATGACATCATGGATGAATTCTAGAATATACTATATATCCTAGAAACCTGGTTAAACTATCATTATGACATCATGGATGACCAGTCCTTGTATTCATAGTGCATTGAATTCAGGGGGTAGCCCTGAGCTGAACTCAAACCTGGGTCCAGTGACTCTCAAGTTAACACCTTATAACTGTTACACCAAGATGTCCGAACTTCTTGACGAGGTCCCTAGGTTTTGGGTTAAGGTTGATCAGTTTCCCGCGCCAGTGAGTTCTGGACAGACACATCTGTCGTCTATTTGTGCAAAGGATAAGAAGTAATCAGGTATTTTATAACATTTCCACTGGATCAGAGCATTACATTTTACCCTTTAATGCTGGGTGGTTATCGAAAGGGCGAGAGCTGGAAATAATTTACAAATACTTTGAGCAACTATTGTCATTCGTAATGGATTCTAATAAGACTTTGTTTACCTGCTCTTTGAGGTGAAGAAAAAATTAGTTGGAGAAGCTCCACAACTCATTAGTGGTGCAGCGTTAAGACAATCAGAAATACTATCAGACATCCCCAAATAGCCACATTTATAGGCCTACATTTGTGCTCAGGCCAGGTAGACTAGTCCTACTTCTATATGTGTAATCGGGTAGACTAGTCCTACCTCTATATGTGTAATCAGGTGTGTGTCCTTACTCAACATTGACAGGAGTGTTTCAAACGAAAGAATGAATAAATTGACAAAACTGACGCATCTTGCAGGGTCGTTTAATTTAGTATCCGTTTGGGTCGGCATGGGAAATTCATCTATTTCTCCATAGTATGTTGTACCGAAGTTGACCTACTGAAAGGAAGTGTAACTTTGACTATAATTACTGTTTCCTGAAGGAGGGAAACGAGGTACAACACCTGATTGGCCCCACCCCTTCCTGGGTCGGTGAAGAGCGGTATTAAATTGAAGGAATAAATCCAAGCCTCACGCTCATCACCTGTGGAAGACAGGGATTCCAGGAAGGCGTGGATTTAATAGTATGTTGTACCTAGTTTCCCTCCTTCAGGGAACAGTAGTTATAGTCATAACATGTGGATTTAATAGTATGTTGTACCTAGTTTCCCTCCTTCAGGGAACAGTAGTTATAGTCATAACATGTGGATTTAATAGTATGTTGTACCTAGTTTCCCTCCTTCAGGGAACAGTAGTTATAGTCATAACGTTACGCTTGTCATATGATGAACTTCAACTTAAATACTGGATCTTGCAGTGGGACAGTTTTTTGTATTCAGATCTCTGAAATGCTCTCTAACTATGTCACATTTAGTGTCTCCTTATGTTATGCTGGGAAAACAGTTTTCAATCTTTTCAGAGTTTGCTAAATCCAATGGTTCTAACCGAAAGTCCCCTTAACTTTATTGACAACACCCAAATGGATACTGTCATTAATGTGGTTTTTCAATAATTACACATCATTCTTAATACTGTAGCTGTTTAGTTAGTCACATGTTGAACTATCATCAGCTGATCCAGGAAATCATTTTCTGAATGACAGTCAAATGACAAACATCACGACATGCAAAAAACAACTAAAGTCCTTCTTCATTCATTACTCTGGTAAAGACAGTTATGCCGTGCTCCACGTTGGATCTAACATCCCTAACAAATTGATGTTTATAATGTGTTATTGTCTGCTTGATTTACAGTTGGGTCTCGTTAGTCTGTTTGCACACAGAGATACTTAGCTCATAATGTGTAGAGAACTGTTCCTTGATGGATAGGCTATTGTACAACACACAGAGCTATTTTCCTTTATTCAGGACATTTAGAATGACAACACATTACAGAGTAGCCTAGTGGGATTATTCACAAAATTATCTAGTGATCAGGTTATGAAATGTCATGACAGACATTTTAGATTCCATGTTTCACCTGAAATATTAAATGATTTATAGTCCTAGGTCTATGTTGTTGTTAGGTGAAGTTATGGGTCCTACAGTAGGTCTATGTTGTTGTTAGGTGAAATTATGGGTCCTACAGTAGGTCTGTGTTGTTGTTAGGTGGAGTTATGGGTCCTACAGTAGGTCTATGTTGTTGTTAGGTGAAGTTATGGGTCCTACAGTAGGTCTGTGTTGTTGTTAGGTGGAGTTATGGGTCCTACAGTAGATCTGTTGTTGTTAGGTGAAGTTATGGGTCCTACAGTAGGTCTATGTTGTTGTTAGGTGAAGTTATGGGCCAATTTGTTAAACACTTAATGTACAAACCCTCAGATTCAGGCTGATGGCAAAGCTAGCTAAAGAGCATTTTACTGGTTGAAGTGTTTTAAAAGTATAAAGCAGTTGAGTTTGCGACAATAACACAAACATATTAAGCAGGAGATTCAAACGAGCATTACAGTTATAATCCAAAGTAATGTGAAATGCACTCATAAGCAACCTGGAAATGGAGGCTATTTTTGCTGTCAGCCTATGAGAACTCCCCTGAGTTTTCCCCCATGGTGGTGAATTAGTAACTAGCGACACAGAGCTTAATGTGAGTTTCCTTCAGTAGCACTCCTGATCTTGCGCTGTAATATTCAGAATACATTGTGGAAAACTAAAATCTTTGCTCACCATTTTTGTTCCAGGCAGATATACTACATCCATAACTAGTGGTTTCCTCATTACCAGATATACTACATCCATAACTAGTGGTTTCCTCATTACCAGATATACTACATCCATAACTAGTGGTTTCCTCATTACCAGATATACTACATCCATAACTAGTGGTTTCCTCATTACCAGATATACTACATCCATAACTAGTGGTTTCCTCATTACCAGATATACTACATCCATAACTAGTGGTTTCCTCATTACCAGATATACTACATCCATAACTAGTGGTTTCCTCATTACCAGGTATACTACATCCATAACTAGTGGTTTTCTCATTAGCAGATATACTACATCCATAACTACTGGTTTCCTCATTAGCAGATATACTACATCCATAACTACTGGTTTCCTCATTACCAGATATACTACATCCATAACTAGTGGTTTCCTCATTACCAGATATACTACATCCATAACTAGTGGTTTCCTCATTACCAGATATACTACATCCATAACTAGCGGTTTCCTCATTACCAGATATACTACATCCATAACTAGTGGTTTCCTCATTACCAGATATACCACATCCATAACTAGTGGTTTCCTCATTACCAGATATACTACATCCATAACTAGCGGTTTCCTCATTACCAGATAACTAGTGGTTTCCTCATTACCAGATATACTACATCCATAACTAGTAGTTTCCTCATTAGCAGATATACTACATCCATAACTAGTGGTTTCCTCATTAGCAGATATACTACATCCATAACTAGTGGTTTCCTCATTAGCAGATATACTACATCCATAACTAGTGGTTTCCTCATTACCAGATATACTACATCCATAACTAGTGGTTTCCTCATTACCAGATATACTACATCCATAACTAGTGGTTTCCTTATTACTAGATATACTACATCCATAACTAGTGGTTTCCTCATTACCAGATATACTACATTCATAACTAGTGGTTTCCTCATTACCAGATATACTACATCCATAACTTGTGGTTTCCTCATTAGCAAATATACTACATCCATAACTAGTGGTTTCGTCATTACCAGATATACTACATCCATAACTATCGGTTTCCTCATTACCAGATATACTACATCCATATCTAGTGGTTTCCTCATTAGCAGATATACTACATCCATAACTATCGGTTTCCTCATTACCAGATATACTACATCCATAACTAGTGGTTTCCTCATTAGCAGGGAGGTGTTTCTGCAATCAAATTGTGTGTGCATCGCCCTCGTGCTGCAACTTTAGCAAACACAGAAAGGGACCTTTTTGGAGATCAAAGGTCGTCTGGTACACTGCTTAGAGTTTGACTGTCTTAAGACAATTGTAAAATAATTTAACAGACCTCTGGACTTCACCTTTTACCTCAAATAAACAGTGGATTTCTGCTGTTGTGGCCCTTTAACCGTCTGACTTTGTTGTTCACACAGGAGAGAGACGGGACTATCGTGGATCCTCTGGGGAGCCTCAACAGCCCCATGATGCTGACAGGGCAGAGAAGAGTCTCTCCACGTCAGAACTCCTCAAGAAACACCAGCAGAGATCGACAGGAAAGAAACCTCACCGCTGCTCTGACTGTGGGAAGAGATTCACCTCCTCATCAGGCATTAAAATTCATCAGAGATTCCACACAGGAGAGAAACCTTATTGCTGTGGTCAATGTGGGAAGAGATTTACCTCCTCATCATGCATTAAAATTCATCAGAGAATTCACACAAGAGAGAAACCATATGGCTGTGCTCAATGTGGGAAGAGTTTTGTTAATTCTTGCAATCTGACTGCACACCAAAGAACACACACAGGAGAGAAACCATATGGCTGTGCTCAATGTGGGAAGAGTTATTTTACATCTAGCCATCTGACTGCACACCAGAGAACACACACAGGAGAGAAACCTTATAGCTGTGATCAATGTGGGAAGAGTTATTGTCAATCTGGCCAACTGACAGTGCACCAGAGAACACACACGGGAGAGAAACCATATAGCTGTGATCAATGTGGGAGGAGTTTTAGTACTTCTAACTATCTGACAGTACACCAGAGAACACACACAGGAGAGAATCCGTTATGTGATCAATGTGGGAAGAGTTTTACTACTTCTGGCTATCTAACTATACACCTTAGAACACACACAGGAGAGAAATCTTATAGCTGTGATCGATGTGGGAAGAGTTTTACTCAGCCAAACAGCCTGAATATACACAAGTGGACACACACAGGGGAAGGGATACTTCCCTTCCCCTGTGTCTCAGATCTCTGATTAAACATAAAATACATCAAGGAGTTGTTTCATGATATCATTGAAATAATGTCACAATGTAGAATGTTTTAACATTGTAGTAGGAGTATTTTAATGATGTCATAATGTAGAATGTTTTAACATTGTAGTAGGAGTATTTTAATGATGTCACAATGTAGAATGTTTTAACATTGTAGTAGGAGTATTTAAATGATGTCACAATGTAGAAGCCTAAATGTTTGTCCCCTGTTCTATTGATTTCAGCATGATATGGATATTAGCCCCAGGGGGAAAATCCAGGCTCTGAATTGGAAGAGTATTATTTATGTGATTTAACAAAAAGTTACTAACACAAATAGAGCTGTGTTACACTTACCACGTTGGTGACCCACTGGAATCAAAATGCAACACTTCAAAATGTAGCTAGCTGTTTTCTACAAGTTGTCCTCTAACCAGGGATGTACACATTACTCCCAGATTTCGTGTGTTTTTTGAGCTGTTAGTTTTAACAGGACGTGCAACCTCATCTCCCTCCTCTCGGCACAATTGATTTCAACATGATATCGATGAGTGATTACAAATAAGTGTTGCGTTCCTTTGTTTAGCGACCCCTAAATTTAAATGAGTTATGACAGAATGTAGCTGACTGTCTTCTGCAGGTTGTCTTCTAACCAGTGAGGTAAAATATATCTCCCATTTCCATGTGTTTTTTTTAGTCGTGTTAGTTTCAACAGCACGAACAACCTGATTTCCCCCCTAATTGATATCAGTGATTTATTGCTACTTGTCAAAACAACAGCGTTTTTGGTGCTTGTGCAGTTTATAAGGAGCTTGTTTTAAAAAATACAATTATTGTGGCAGATGTTTGTGTATATACCACATGTTAGGTTTTCAATTGATCCCAAACTGTTTCTGCATATTGGTTATTGATTTGGACATGTTAAAACTGTGTTTTGACATTGGGGCTATCCCACCTAGCAACTATGCAACCAAATATTTCATATTTACATTTCATGTAACATTTAATGAAAATTATTCATGCAACCAACTAACAGTTTTTTGGGTACAATTATATTGACATTGTTGCCCTGTTTTTAGAATATCAGGGTTAATTCTCACATGTGCCAACCCAAATGTACGAGAGCATGACATTGGGGACTGGGCCCCGATCCAACAACATGCCTATTAAGTGAACCCTGAAAAGAGAGAGAAGCTCCGCAGTGAGGTGGAAAGTTACTACGGATATTGCAGGAGTTTCCTCTTGAAATCAGACATGTCCGTGGTGAGAACAACCTGGTTGCTGATTGTCAAAATGTAGCTGGCAGTCAAAATGTTTTGCGTTTAGCCAGTGCATTGCCATGGATCACAGTTTATTTTTACTGCACGTTTTTCCGTATTGGAGATGAGTTTTGTTTGGGCTCGTTCCAAGGGGACGAGAGTTCTAGAAGCTAGTCAGTTTTAGGAAGAGGAGAGTTCTAGACGCTAGTGGGTTTTAGGATGACGAGAGTTCTAGAAGCTAGTGGGAAGCTATAGAAAGAAAAGTCTTTGTGGGAATAATAAAAATTAAAAAATATTGTTTTTAATTGTTGTTGCCAGTAGACAGACACCATGTTTATATTGGTGACGGTGAAGCATTGTAGTTGATTATAATGTGAAATGGAAGTTGTTTTCTGTTGTTGGTGAGCATTCTCTTAAGGTGTTAGTTAGTTTTTGTTTTTTCCATTTATGTTTTGAGGATGGACTTTAGAACGTATAGCTCATTAGCACGTAGGACACACTGATTGGTGTCACCTCGTTAGTCAGTATACTAGAGCATGACATTGGCGACTGGTTCTTCCTGTCTTTAAGTTTGTTGTGGGTTTTTCTTTTGTTTGCCTTTTCTTGGGCAGATTTAGTGGGTCTCATGGTGGGTGTCTTATGTCCCAGTTGTTGTTACTAGTCAACTTTCAGTGGACACTGTGAGCAAAACTGCAACATTATGTTATAATACTTTTATTGGATCAAATGGTTGTTTTATGCAACAGAATAGAGGGTTCTTAGAACTATTGTGTCTGTGTGTTCTACTGAGGATGGGCCTCCGGGAGGAAACACTGACAGGAGATTTACAATGTCTTTTGGGTGATAAAACCTAAAGAGACCGCATTCCAGAGCATGAGTTAATGTTTCTGTTCTATATGGTACCAGGGAGAGATGACCCCAGGGCCAGACCCTGGTCTCTACACAAAGAGTACTGTTTTTACAGCAGATACTGTCTGCTGAGAATTATAAGTATCTTTCATACAAATCTTAACCTTGTGACCCGTTCTATACATCTGTTGTTCGTCATGTAGGTTGATAGGGGTGTATCTTGGCTATAAAAGACCTTTGTACTTTTGTCTCGTGGCTCTCAATGAATCATCTGGGGGTGATTTGTCGACCAGCCATCATTATCGTAGAGCACTCAATTGATTCACTTTATATGTGTGCATTGTATTGACCTGCTCCCTTATTAATAAGTGAATAAAGGTTTAGTTTAAGAATAATTCTGACTTGTGTGATAAGTTTCTCTCCTCATTTGATATTAAAGAAATTAACAACCACATTTGGCGATGGGGATGTGAATCTTCACTTGGTGACCGCTTCTGACGACCTGGGTAAATTGTGCACTTGGGATCTCAGGGAAACCACACTTCGGGAACGGAGCAGATGGACCCACCTTTGATCTGAGAGGCAGCGAGCCGAGTGGATACAACATCTCGAACCTAGTTTAAAAAAAGAACGAGGTGAGCAAAACAAGTGGAGTTTTTAGAAAAGCTTCGTAGGCTCTGAGTGTGTATTCCTGTGTGAGGGGGGCTCCTTGGAGGTGTAAACAGGGCCGAGTCAGGAGGCTCTGAGTGTGTATTCCTGTGTGGAGGTGTAAACAGGGCCCAGTCAGGAGGCTCTGAGTGTGTATTCCTGTGTGGAGGTGTAAACAGGGCCCAGTCAGGAGGCTCTGAGTGTGTATTCCTGTGTGGAGGTGTAAACAGGGCCCAGTCAGGAGGCTCTGAGTGTGTATTCCTGTGTGGAGGTGTAAACAGGGCCCAGTCAGGAGGCTCTGAGTGTGTATTCCTGTGTGGAGGTGTAAACAGGGCCCAGTCAGGAGGCTCTGAGTGTGTATTCCTGTGTGGAGGTGTAAACAGGGCCGAGTCAGGAGGCTCGGAGTGTGTATTCCTGTGTGGAGGTGTAAACAGGGCCGAGTCAGGAGGCTCTGAGTGTGTATTCCTGTGTGGAGGTGTAAACAGGGCCCAGTCAGGAGGCTCTGAGTGTGTATTCCTGTGTGGAGGTGTAAACAGGGCCCAGTCAGGAGGCTCTGAGTGTGTATTCCTGTGTGGAGGTGTAAACAGGGCCCAGTCAGGAGGCTCTGAGTGTGTATTCCTGTGTGGAGGTGTAAACAGGGCCCAGTCAGGAGGCTCTGAGTGTGTATTCCTGTGTGGAGGTGTAAACAGGGCCCAGTCAGGAGGCTCTGAGTGTGTATTCCTGTGTGGAGGTGTAAACAGGGCCCAGTCAGCTATCTGTGTGAACTGGATGAAAACTAGAATCTGTGTTTACTAAGACCATGTATGATATAGTATAAGCTAGTAAGGTGCACCTGTAATTATTTTAAACCTGGACCCCATTTTAGAAGTATTGAAAAATGTAAATGTATTAGTTACATTTAAAAAGTTAGTTACAGTTAAATTATCCTAGGAACTAACCATGAGACAGAAATGAGGAAAATATTCCTGTAGGTTAAAATATTGTTGAAAAACAACTAATTGATTAGCTATGTTTGGGAAGAGCATTGTGTGACTGCAATATGAGAGTTGTGATTGTGTAAGATTATACGTCACAGTGGCAGAATCACCTGAAAGACACACATCGCCATCTGCTGACTGGAGTTGGTATCGCAGTTGAGAAAATACTTTCAGACAAAAAGCTAAAAAGCGACTGCCCCTAAAAACCAACGACTCCCTTTGAAAACGGGCGGTGTGGCATCAGAAACATTTATTATAGTGTAAAAATGTACTACAAAGTGTCGCTAAATAGAATAACTTTGGTCATACCCAGTCAGCACGTGACGTCCAAGGACATTGAATTATGGGCCATATCAGGTCTGTCTGTTGTGGCAGCTATTTCGCCCCAAAATAGTAATCACAAATTTGGCTGTGTATAACTATGTAAATGTCTCTCGGACAAGGTGAGTTTTATCAATATACACTATAAAAAGTAGGGGTTCTTCAAATTGAAGCTGTGGGGGAACCCCTAAAAGTTATTTGAAGAACCTTTTGTGGGAAACCCCTATAAGTTATTTGAAGAACCCCTTATAATGGTTCCTCAAAGAATCTTTTGGGGTTCATTTTTGAACTCCCTGTCCACCCTCCCTGCATTACAAAAACATATTTTAATAACACATTTTTTTCTGTCCTCCATTCTATTTTTTGGGGGGGGAATAATAATAACAATATTGATTTAAGTAATTAATTGTTTATTTAGTGGCACCACAAATGTGAACTAATATTTACTAAACAATTTACACAAAAAAAACACATTACAAAATTGCAACATTTCTGCAGACATGTCAGACCATAATAAATAATCCATTTACTTTGTATAGTGCTTCTTTCTTGTTCATGAAGAAACGGGTGATTGGTGCATAGGCATACCTTGTCACGGACATAAAGGCCACTCGGGTCCTCATTGAAGAGGTAGAACAGAATCGCTGCTGTGGTCTCCAGTCCTAGTACATGATGATTAGCATCAACGATCAAGTCAGCTGCTGCTGCTCCAATACAGTATGAGGTGAGACGGTGAACTGACGTTGAACGTTGAACAGGGCAGTCAGCTGCTGCTGCTCCAATACAGTATGAGGTGACACGGTGAACTGATGTTGAACCGGGCAGTCAGCTGCTGCTGCTCCAATACAGTGTGAGGTGAGACGGTGAACTGACGTTGAACCGGGCAGTCAGCTGCTGTTGCTCTAATACAGTATGAGATGAGAAGGTGAACTGATGTTGAACCGGGCAGTCAGCTGCTGCTGCTCCAATACAGTATGAGGTGAGACGGTGAACTGACGTTGAACCGGGCAGTCAGCTGCTGCTGCTCCAATACAGTATGAGGTGAGACGGTGAACTGACGTTGAACCGGGCAGTCAGCTGCTGCTGCTCCAATACAGTATGAGGTGAGACGGTGAACTGATGTTGAACCGGGCAGTCAGCTGCTGCTGCTCCAATACAGTATGAGGTGAGACGGTGAACTGATGTTGAACCGGGCAGTCAGCTGCTGCTGCTCCAATCCAGTATGAGGTGAGACGGTGAACTGATGTTGAACTGGGCAGTCAGCTGCTGCCTCTTCAATACAGTATGAGGTGAGACGGTGAACTGATGTTGAACCGGGCAGTCAGCTGCTGCTGCTCCAATCCAGTATGAGGTGAGACGGTGAACTGATGTTGAACTGGGCAGTCAGCTGCTGCCTCTTCAATACAGTATGAGGTGAGACGGTGAACTGATGTTGAACCGGGCAGTCAGCTGCTGCCTCTCCAATACAGTATGAGGTGAGACGGTGAACTGACGTTGAACCGGGCATTCAGCTGCTGCTGCTCCAATACAGTATGAGGTGAGACGGTGAACTGATGTTGAACCGGGCAGTTAGCTGCTGCTGCTCCAATACAGTATGAGGTGAGACGGTGAACTGATGTTGAACCGGGCAGTCAGCTGCTGCTGCTCCAATACAGTATGAGGTGAGACGGTGAACTGATGTTGAACCGGGCAGTCAGCTGCTGCTGCTCCAATACAGTATGAGGTGAGACGGTGAACTGATGTTGAACCGGACAGTCAGCTGCTACTGCTCCAATACAGTATGAACACACAACACTATGTGTGGAGAACAAAAGGCACAGCACACCAACATCAAAACCTCGTCCCAACTGTAAAGTCTGGTGGAGGGAGCATCATGGTTTGGGGCTGCTTTGCTGCCTCAGGGTCTGGACAGCTTGCTGTCATCGACGGAAAAATGAATTCCCAAGTATATCAAGACATTTTGCAGGAGAATGTACGGCTGTCTGTCCGCCAATTGAAGAGAATGTACGGCTGTCTGTCCGCCAACTGAAGAGAATGTACGGCTGTCTGTCCGCCAATTGAAGCTCAACAGAAGTTGGGTGATGCAACAGGACAACGACTCAAAACACAGAAGTAAATCAACAACAGAATGGATCTAGTTTATCATTGTTGGTATTGAAAAAAGCCTACTGCACATTGTGGTGGAAATTCTAACCAATCAGGAGAGACTTTGCCATTTCTTCAAACAATCAACCTTTATTTGATAAGAATTGCAATAATGTAGCTGGTCAGCCCTCTGAGGTGGAAGACCGAGAGCTCGATGACACAAGGAGTTCAGAAGCCTTATATAGTCAAACTATCTTGTGCATATAGAAAACATGTGATCTTGGTGTGTGTCCGTGTGTGGAGAACGAGACACAGACTAACTGTGAATTGGTCGTCTCATTCTGTAGCAACAGCTAGTTATTCTAGTTTTCCAGTGAGGTGTCAAAACAACAGGAAATCACTCTAGACACAGTTCCTCTGAAGTAGATCAATGGTTCCCTGAATTGGGGCGAGCTCCTTTGGCCTGTCTGTCGAGAGGGTGTGTCTAGAGCTAGTCTGGAGATAAATCAGACCCAGCCTGAACTGTGTGATGTAGTAGGGAGTTGTAGTTTCTCTAGAGATGAATCAGACCCAGACTGAACTGTGTGATGTTGTAGGGAGTTAAGAGTTTCTCTAGAGATAAATCAGACCCAGCCTGAATTGTGTGATGTAGTAGGGAGTTGGAGTTTCCAACAAGCCAATATTCTACTCAGTTTAGCTCATAAAACGTAATTAACTACAAGGACCATAATCCATTGCGTGCCTACTTGTCTTGTCTAGCATTTCACTACAATAACATCTGCCTGTGACCTATAACATTTGATTTATGAAGGTACTGTGTGTAAAATGTACTTTTCCCCACATCTCTTTATATTGCTTATGCATATTCGGTGGCCTGACTGCGTCAAAGGCCCATCCTGGTAGATCTGAACCTAATGCAGCTTGGAGTGATCAGATGACAGAAGTCACATTTAGGTGCCAGGTGTAACTGAGGCCATAGATGAATCATATCCATTACTTTGAGTGTTTCATATAATATGACTAAATGTGTTTCTTTCTGTGTGTCAGGGGCAGTCATGAAATGTAACGGCAAGGAAACAGAACATTACATAAGCAGAGCTGTGGGAGACCACCTCAAGCCCCTGGTAGAGCCGGGGGTGGTGTTTACCACTCCACCACGCCTTCAGCAGGCTGGAAAAATGGGATTGAAAATGTTTTTCATACTAAAATGGACCAAGAGTCTGTTGATTGGTCAGTCATTGGATTAATTTGTTTTGCAATATGTTCAAATCAAATCAAGCTTTATTTACACAGCACATTTCAGACATGGATGCAACACAATGGCTTCACAGGAAAAAAATATGAAAATAAACAAATGTTTAATACACAAACATAGGATAACAAACAGAATAACTGAAAAACTAAACTTAGTAACAACAACTGGGACCTAAAAGACACCCACCATGAGACCCACTAAATCTGCCCAAGAGGCAAACAAAAGAAAAACCCACAACAAACTTAAAGACAGGAAGCAAACAAAAAAAGATGGAGCAACTAAAGGTGTTGACTCTCCACATCTATCAAGACAACTGGAGCACTGGGCCAGACACTCTTAAATAGAACCTGGACCAGCTCAGGTGAAACACCTTCCCACTAACGAGATGGACAAGCCATCACAGGTGTAACACATACTGACTAACGAGGTGACACCAATCAGTGCGTCCTACGTGCTAACGAGCTATACCCGCTAAAGCCCAACCTCAAACATAAATGTAAAAACCAAAGACTGTAACGCCTTCCCCCTTAAGACAACAAATATATCCTATATTTTTGTTGGACAAGTTTGCTCACCACCAACAGAAAACAACTTCCATTTCACATTATAATCAACTACAATGCTTCACCAATATAAACATGGTGTCTACTGGCTGTCAACAATTGAAAACAAGAAAAAAACATTTCCAATATATGTTCGGTTGTAGTTGAAAGTGAAAGTTGAAAAGATGTCTTTTCGGGTCGTTTTTTCAATGACTTGAAAACAGCTTAATTTCAACATACTTGCAGCTTATACACCTATAATCAATTTTTATTAACAATCCTACATCACTCCAGTATTTCCTTACAACATTCAAGTGCTAGTTGTCTTTATTCCACTACTGAAGAAGCATGACTCAAATCACCTCATATATTCAAACATTCAGCCTGACAAAAGATACATGTTTTATCCGGCGCAAAATATACATGGGTCACCAACGTGGTAAACAGCTAGCTACATTGTGATTCCAGTGGGTCACCAACGTGGTAAACAGCTAGCTACATTGTGATTCCAGTGGGTCGCCAACGTGGTAAACAGCTAGCTACATTGTGATTCCAGTGGGTCACCAACGTGGTAAACAGCTAGCTACATTGTGATTCCAGTGGGTCACCAACGTGGTAAACAGCTAGCTACATTGTGATTCCAGTGGGTCACCAACGTGGTAAACAGCTAGCTACATTTTGAAGTGTTGCATTTTGATTCCAGTGGGTCACCAATGTGGTAAGTGTAACACAACTCTTTTTTGTTAGTCACTTTTTGTTAAATCACATAAATGGTAACTCTTTCAATTCAGAGCCTGGATTTTCCCTGAGGGTAAAATCAATTGAACAGGGGGCAAACATGTAGGGTTCTACATTGACATTCATTAAAATACTCCTACTACAATGTTAAAATAATCTACATTGTGACATTATTTAATTGATATCATGAAAAAACTCCTTCATGTATTTTCTGATGTTTGATCAGAGATCTTTTACCAGAGCATCTCTTCCCACATTGATCACAGCTATACGATTTCTCTCCTGTGTGTGTTCTCTGGTGTAATGTCAGCTGGCTAGATTGACCAAAACTCTTCCCACATTGACCACAGCTATAAGCTTTTTCTCCTGTGTGTGTTCTCTGGTGTACTGTCAGATAGCCAGAAGTTGTAAAACTCTTCCCACATTGACCACAGCTATAAGGTTTCTCTCCTGTGTATGTTCTCTGGTGTGCAGTCAGCTGGCCAGATTGACCAAAACTCTTACCACATTGATCACAGCTATAAGGTTTCTCTCCTGTGTGTGTTCTCTGGTGTACAGTCAGAGAGCCAGATGTAGTAAAACTCTTCCCACATTGATCACAGCTATAGGGTTTCTCTCCTGTGTGTATTCTCTGGTGTACTGTGAGCTGGTCAGATTTAACAAAACTCTTCCCACATTGATCACAGCTATACGGTTTCTCTCCTGTGTGTGTTCTCTGGTGTAATGTCAGATTGCTAGATGTAGTAAAACTCTTCCCACATTGAACACAGCTATAAGGTTTATCTCCTGTGTGTATTCTATGGTGTACTGTCAGAGAGCCAGATGTAGTAAAACTCCTCCCACATTGATCACAGCTATAAGATTTCTCTCCTGTGTGGATCCTTTGATGAATTGTAATGCCTGATGAGGTGAATCTCTTCCCACAGTCAGAGCAGCAGTGACTTCTCTTCCCTGTGGATCTCTGCAGGTGTTTATTGAGGCGTTCTGATCTGGAGAGACTCTTCTCTGCCTCGTCAGCATCATGAGGTTGTTGAGGCTCCCCAGAGGATCCACGATAGTCCCGTATCCCTCCTGTGTGAACAACAAAGTCAGATGATTAAAGGCCCACAACAGTGGAATTCCACTGTAAAAGGTGATGCCAACAGCGTAGCCATGATGTTGTACAACAATTGACGTCTGTAATGAATGTAAAAATTATTTGACAATTGTCTTAAAATGAGCAAGAATAGTCATGTTTTAGTAGTAACATCGATGATTGTAGACTAGAAATAAGTTTTTCATGTTGTTGAAACTCTAAGCAGTGTGCAAGACGACTTTTGGTCTCCAATATAGGCCCCTTTCTGTGTTTAATAAAATTGCGGCACAAGGGCGATGCGCACACAATTTGATTGCAGAAACACCTCCCCGCCAATGAGGAAACCGATAGTAATGGATGTAGTATATCTGCCTGGAGCAAAAATGGTGAGCAAAGCTTTTAGTTTTTCACAATGTATTCTGAATGTGAATGGGGGAAAACTCAGGGGAGTAACCTCTATTTCCAGGTTGATTATGAGTACATTTCACACTACTTTGGATTATAATTGTAAGGCTCGTTTGAATGTCCTGCTTAATATAAATGTGTGGTACAGTATTAAGAATTATGTGTAATTATTGAAGAACCGCGTTAATGACAGTATACATTTGGGTGTTGCTAATAAAGTTAAGATTTCTTTGTATTTCACCTTTATTTAACCAGGTAGGCCAGTTGAGAACAAGTTCTCATTTACAACTGCGACCTGCCAAGATAAAGCAAAGCAGTGCGACAAAAAAACAACAGAGTTACATACGCGTGGGATAAACAAACGTACAGTCAATAACACAATAGAAAAAATCTATATACAGTGTGTGCAAATGAGGTAGGATAAGGGAGGTAAGGCAATAAATAGGCCATAGTATCAAAGTAATTACAATTTAGCATATTAACACTGGAGTGATAGATGTGCAGATGATGATGTGCAAGTAGAATTACTGGTGTGCAAAAGAGCAAAAAAAGTAAATAAAAACATGGGGATGAGGTAGGTAGTTAGATGGGCTATTTACAGATGGGCTGTGTACAGCTGCCCATATGTCTCCTACTTCAGCGATTTTTGCAATTCGTTCCAGTTATTGGCAGCAGAGAACTGTAAGTAGATGTTGGCTTTGGGGATGACCAGTGAGATAAACGTCCTGGAGCGTGTGCTATGGGTGGGTGTTGCTATGGTGACCAGTGTGCTGAGTGAAGGCGGCGGCCTAGCAAAGACTTATAGATGACCTGGAGCCAGTGGGTTTGGTGACGAATATGTAGTGAGGGCCAGCCGACGAGAGCATACAGGTCGCAGTGGTGGGTGGTATATGGGGTTTGGTGACAAAACGAATGGCACTGTGATAGACTGCATCCAGTTTGCTGAGTAGAGTGTTGGAGGCTATTTTGAAAATGACATCACCAAAGTCAAGGATCGGTAGAATAGTCAGTTTTACGAGGGTATGTTTGGCAGCGTGAGTGAAGGACGCTTTGTTGCAAAATAGGAAGCCGATTCAGGATTTAATTTTGGATTGGAGATGCTTAATGTGAGTCTGGAAGGAGAGTTTACAGTCTAGCCAGACACATAGGTATTTATAGTTGTCCACATATTCTAAGTCAGAATCGTAGTGATGCTGGACGGGGGGAGGCAGCGATAGGTTGAAGAGCATACATTTAGTTTTTACTAGCGTTTAAGAGCAGTTGGAGGCCACGGATGGAGTGTTGTATGGCATTGAAGCACGTTTGGAGGTTTGTTAACACAGTGTCCAAAGAAGGGCCAGATGTATACAGAATGGTGTCGTCTGCGTAGAGGTGGATCAAGGAATCACCCACAGCAAGAGCAATATTGTTGGTATTTACAGAGAAAGGAGTCGGTCCGAGAATTGAACCCTGTGGTACCCCCATAGAGACTGCCAGAGGTACAGACAACAGGTCCTCCGATTTGACACGCTGAACTCTGTCTGAGACGTAGTTGGTAAACCAGGCGAGTCAGTCATTTTAGAAACCAAGGCTATTGAGTCTGCCGATAAGAATACGGTGATTGACAGAGTCGAAAGCCTTGGCCAGGTCGATGAAGACGGCTGCACAGTACTGCCTTTTATCAATGGCGGTTATGATATCGTTTAGTACCTTGAGCGTGGCTGAGGTGCACCCGTGACCAGCTCGGAAACTGGATTGCACAGCGGAGAAGGTATGGTGGGATTCAAAATGGTCAGTGATCTGTTTGTTAACTTGACTTTCAAAGACTTTAGAACGGCAGGGCAGGATGGATATAGGTCTGTAATAGTTTGGGTCTAGAGTGTCACCCCCTTTGAAGAGGGGGATGACCGCGGCAGCTTTCCAATCTTTAGGAATCTTGTTCTCCATGGACTTTACAGTGTCCCAAAACTTTTTGGAGTTAGAGCTACAGGATGCAAATTTCTGTTTGAAAAAGCTAGCCTTTGCTTTCCTAACTGACTGTGTGTATTGGTTCCTGACTTCTCTGAAAAGTTGCATATCGCGGGGACTATTCGATGTTAGTGCAGTACGCCACAGGATGTTTTTGTGCTGGTCGAGGGCAGTCAGGTCTGGAGTGAACCAAGGGCTATATCTGTTCTTAGTTCTACATTTTTTGAAGGGGCATGCTTATTTAAGGTGGTGAAGAAATTACAATTAAAAAACAACCAGGCATCTCCTACTGACTGGATGAGGTCAATATCCTTCCAGGATATCCGGGCCAGGTCGATTAGAAATGCCTGCTTGCACAAGTGTTTTAGGGAGCGTTTGACAGTGATGAGGGCTGGTCGTTTGACCGCGGACCCATAACGGATGCAGGCAATGAGTCAGTGATCGCTGAGATCCTGATTGAAAACAGCAGAGGTGTATTTGGAGGGCAAGTTGGTCAGGATAATATCTATGAGGGTGCCCATGTTAACGGATTTAGGGTTGTACCTGGTGGGTTCCTTTATCATTTGTGTGAGATTGAGGGCATCTAGCTTGGATTGTAGGACGGCGGGGGTGTTAACCTCACTAGGGTAGGGGGCACTATTTTCACCTCCGGATGAAAAGCGTGCCCAAAGTAAACTTGGTAGATTTAGATAGAAAACACTCTAAAGTTTCCAAAACTGTTAAAATAATGTCTGTGAGTATAACAGAACTGATATGACAGACGAAAACCTGAGAAACATCCATCCAGGAAGTGGGATTTTTATATTTTTGTAGTTTTCCCATTGACTGCCTATACAGATTCCATTGACTTAGGACTCAAATTGCTTCCACTAGATGTCAACGGTCTTTAAAAATTGTTTCAGGCTTGTATTCTGAAAATTGAGAGAGTAAGACCACTCTGAATGAGTGAACCATTCAGTGTCCCAGAATGCGCCGTTCTTGTTTACCTTTGAAATGTTATCTATTATTTAGGCTAAAAACAACCTGAGGATTGATTATAAACATCGTTTGACATGTTTCTACAAACTTTACTGATACTATTCGGATTTTGTGTCTGGATGTTGTGATTGCCTTTGAGCCTGTGGATTACTGAACAAAACTGAGGTTTTTGGATATAAAGAGAGACTTTATCGAACAAAACTAACATTTATTGAGTAAATGGGAGTCTTGTGAGTGGAACGATATGAAGATCATCAAAGGTAAGTGATTAGTTTTATTGCTATTTCTGACTTGTGTAACTCCTCTACTTGGCTGGTAACTGTTAATCTTTAAACTGATGTATAACACTTGTATGTTTTATGAATTTTTATAATGAGTATTTCTGTTTTTGAATTTGGCGCTCTGCAATTTCACTGGATGTTGGCCAGGTGGGACGGTAGCGTCCCACACCTCCTAGAGAGGTTAAGCATATCCCAGTTTAGGTCACCTAACAGAACAAACTGAAGATAGATGGGGCCAACCAATTCACATATGGTGTCCAGGGCACAGCTGGGAACTGAGGGGGGTCTATAACAGGCGGCAACATTGAGAGACTTATTTATGGAGAGATTCATTTTTAAAATTAGAAGCTCGAACTGTTTGGGTTTAGACCTGGAAAGGTTTCTAGGATATATATTATATTCTAGAATTCATCCATGATGTCATAATGATAGTTTAACCAGGTTTAGACCTGGAAAGGTTTCTAGGATATATAGTATATTCTAGAATTCATCCATGATGTCATAATGATAGTTTAACCAGGTTTAGACCTGGAAAGCATAATACAACTTTGCAGGCCATCTCTGCAGTAGATTGCAACTCCTCCCCCTTTGGCAGTTCTATCTTGACGGAAAATGTTGTAGATGGGGCTGGAAATTTCTGAATTTTTGGTGGCCTTTTTTTGGTGGCCTTCCAAAGCCAGGATTCAGACACGGCAAGGACATCAAGGTTGGAGTGCGCTAAAGCAGTGAGTATAACAAACTTAGGGAGGAGGCTTCTGATGTTAACATGCATGAAACCAAAGCTTTTATGGTTACAGAAAGTCAACAAATGAGAGCGCCTGGGGACACACAGGGCCTGGGTTAACCTCTACATCACCCGAGGAACAGAGGAGTAGGATGAGGGTACGGCTAAAGGCTATCAGTACTGGTCGTCTAGTGCTTTGGGAACAGAGAATAAAAGGAGCAGATTTCTGGGTGTGGTAGGATAGATTCAAGGCATAATGTACAGACAGGGGTATGGTAGAGTGTGGGTACAGTAGAGGTAAACCTAGGCACTGAGTGACGATAAGAGGTTGCATCTCTGGAGGCACCAGTTATGCTAGGTGAGGGAAGTGGGACAAAAGAGTTCTCTGAGGCATGTTGAGTGGGACTAGGGGCTACGCAGTAAAACAAAACAATGATAACTACCCTAAACAACAGTATACAAGGCATATTGACATTAGAGAGACATAAAGCGAGGCATAAAGCAATCACAGGTGTTGATTGGGAGAGCTAGCTAAGACAACAGTTAATCAGCTAAATACAACAAAAACACGTAAAATGGCGATGAACGGGCTGAGAGGGTCAGTTAACTACACACAGGGCCTGAGTTCGAGGCTGGGGCCAACAGAAACAAAATAAACAAAATGGAGTACCGTGATTAATGAACAGTCCAGCAGGCATCAGCTATGTAGCCAAGTGATCATAGGGTCCAGTGAACAGCAATATATGAACCAGGGAAGCCGCTAGGTAGTCATTACTATGCTAGCCGGGAGCCGGCCCTGGTTCGAGGCTAACTGGTGCTAGCTTCGGGACAAGGGCGTCACCGACGTCTGTCAAAGGCCGGTTGAGGGCACATCGGACGGAATTGCGTCGGCAGACCAGTCGTGATCGATCGGCGGTGCTCCGTGTCGACAAAGGGTCCAGGCCAACTGGCAAAAGAGGTATTGTAGCTGGAGTAATTTTGTTTGCTAGCCGGGAGATGCACCTGGCTCGAGGCTAACTGGTGCTAGCTTCGGGACAAGGGTGTCAGCCACTGTAGCCAATCCGGTGCAAAGGTCCAGAACTTACGGCAGGAATCCGGTGATGTAGAGGCTTCTAGTCGTCTTAGTGAAGAGTCTGGGAGGCATCAGCTGTGTAGCCAAGTGATCATAGGGTCCACTGAGAAGGCCGGGAGATGGGCCTGGCTCAAGGCTAGCTTCGGGGCTGGGCCACACGGTAGCAGCTAGCCAGCTGCGATTATCTGGTTCAAAGGTCCAGAGCTTACGGCAGGAATACGGTGATTTAGTGGAGAAAAATAGTCCGATATGCTCAGGGTTGATATCGCGCTGTGCAGACTGGCAGGTGTTATCCAGGCTAAAAGCGGCTGGTGTCTGATCTAAAAAGGTAAAGGCCGCTAGCAGTGGCTAACAATGACTAAATATCTAGTAGCTAATTAGCTGGTTAGCTTCTGATGGCTAGCTGCTGATGGAGGTTCTAGCTATAAGGTCTAAAAAAAAATTGCTGATCCGTATCATATTGGGTGAGGCAGGTTGCCGGAAGGTATATTTAATTTAAAAATGGAAAAAGATTTAAATGTATTGCAATATATACAAAAAAAGACGAAAAATACATACCATTTAAAACAAACAGGTCTTAATGCTACACCATCTTGGATTACAAGATGACTCAGTTAAAAACCATTGGATTTAGAAAACTCTGAAATGATTTAGTATTTCTGTGCCCATGAAAACTGTTGCATTTCAGAATACAAAAAAATTGTCCGACAGCAAGATCCAGTATTTAAGTTGAAGTTCATCATATGACAAGCGTAACGTTATGACTATAACTACTGTTCCCTGAAGGAGGGAAACTAGGTACAACATACTATTAAATCCACGCCTCGCTGGAAGCACCACCGTCCACAGGTGATGAGCGTGAGGCTTGGATTTATTCCTTAAAATGTAATGCCGCTCTTCACCAACCCAGGAAAGGGCGGGGCCAAACAGGTGTTGAACCTCGATTCCCTCCTTCAGGGAAGAGTAATTATAATCAAAGTTACACTCCCTTTCAGTCGGTCAACTTCGGAACAACATACTATGGGGAAATACAATCATTCCCCAGCCGACCCAAACGGATACTAAATGAAACGTCCCCTGGCAGATCACCCAGACCTGACCCCGCAAGATGCGTCAGTTTGGTCAATTTATTAATTGTCTTTTGTATGAAACACTCCTGTCAATGTTGAGTAAGGACGTACACCTGATTACCCATATAGTAGTAGGACTAGTCTAACTGGCCTGCACACAAATGTAGGCCTATAAATGTGCCCATTTGGGGATGTCTGATAGTATTTCTGATTGTCTTAATGCACCACCACTAATGAGTTGTGGAGCTTCTCAAAGTAACTTTTTTTTCACCTCCAAACAGCAAGTAAACAAAGTCTAATCAAAATCAATTGCGAATGACAATAGTTCCTCAAAGTATTTTTGTAAAATATTTCCAGCTCTCGCCATTTCGATAAACACTCAGCAGAAAAGGGAAAAATGTAATGCTCTGATCCAGTGGAAATGTCATAAAATACCTGATTACTGTCAAGAACTCACTGTAGCAGGAAACTGAGGGCCTAGAATATTTGATACAATGCTGCAAGCTTGCTATCCGAGTTTCCTGACCCAGTTGATAGTTGATACAATATTTCAAGTTTGTCGTAGACAGGCCATGTGCAGCCAATGTGATTTCTAGGATATTTATTTTTATCAAGATATTTTCTACCTGCAGAATGCCATGTTTTTATTTGTTGGCTTTATGTAGGCTATCTTTACATAGTTGGCAATGGCAATAAAAGTTACTTTTAGATTTGTATAATTTTAATTTAGAATGTAGATTAATCACAGACAAAGATTTTGAGATAATATTATAATTCAAATGAAACTGTTCCACGAAAATGTGCATATGAAAATCATAACTGGCACACAGATTTGCAGAAACGGTCAGATAAATTGGCACTCCAACTGGAAAAGGTTGCAGACTGATGGTGTAGTCAATTACTAGTCTATTATTCTATCTATCTGTAGTCTATTAGTCTATTACTGAAAACTTCAGGAGCAAAACGGCAGAATTTACGAAGTCCAGCAGCAGAGGGGGGGGCTCCCTCTTGTCGGGTTATGTTGACGACCGGCTCCCTCTGGTCGGGTTGTGTTGACGACCGGCTCCCTCTGGTCGGGTTGTGTTGACGACCGGCTCCCTCTGGTCGGGTTGTGTTGACGACCGGCTCCCCCTGGTCGGGTTGTGTTGACGACCGGCTCCCCCTGGTCGGGTTGTGTTGACGACCGGCTCCCCCTGGTCGGGTTGTGTTGACGACCGGCTCCCCCTGGTCGGGTTGTGTTGACGACCGGCTCCCTCTGGTCGGGTTGTGTTGACGACCGGCTCCCTCTGGTCGGGTTGTGTTGACGACCGGCTCCCTCTGGTCGGGTTGTGTTGACGACCGGCTCCCCCTGGTCGGGTTGTGTTGACGACCGGCTCCCCCTGGTCGGGTTGTGTTGACGACCGGCTCCCTCTGGTCGGGTTGTGTTGACGACCGGCTCCCTCTGGTCGGGTTGTGTTGACGACCGGCTCCCTCTGGTCGGGTTGTGTTGACGACCGGCTCCCTCTGGTCGGGTTGTGTTGACGACCGGCTCCCTCTGGTCGGGTTGTGTTGACGACCGGCTCCCTCTGGTCGGGTTGTGTTGACGACCGGCTCCCTCTGGTCGGGTTGTGTTGACGACCGGCTCCCTCTGGTCGGGTTGTGTTGACGACCGGCTCCCTCTGGTCGGGTTGTGTTGACGACCGGCTCCCTCTGGTCGGGTTGTGTTGACGACCGGCTCCCTCTGGTCGGGTTGTGTTGACGACCGGCTCCCTCTGGTCGGGTTGTGTTGACGACCGGCTCCCTCTGGTCGGGTTGTGTTGACGACCGGCTCCCTCTGGTCGGGTTGTGTTGACGACCGGCTCCCTCTGGTCAGGTTGTGTTGACGACCGGCTCCCCCTAGTTATGACTTAGAGTCATTTGTGTGTCTAAATTATTTGATCAGAATGCTTTAGGCACCAGACAAATTCAGTACGTATATTTGATTTTATAAAAACACATGGGGCGATTGGTAGAAAGAACAGATGACTCTTGGTTGACCAAGATGTATTTTAGTTGGGGACAGCACTAGAACATGATTTTGGGGCTCCCGAGTGGCGCAGCGGACACTGCATCTCAGTGCTTGAGGCGCCACTACAGACACCCTGGATCAAATCCAGACTGTATCACAACCGGCTTTGATTGGGAGTCCCATAGGGCGGCACACAATTGGCCCAGCATCGTCCGGGGTAGGCAGTCATTGTAAATAAGAATTTGTTCTTAGCTGACTTGCCTAGTTAAATACAGGTTACATTTAAATAAATAAATTAATTAATTCATGATAAACCATTTTCTATAAATCCGTCAAGGCACCAACTTTGAGAAGGGTTTAAAACAAAGGTTTAAAACCAATTCATGAATGTAATTGATTCTAGGTATGTCTTGCCTTTAATGTAAAGGCATGAAAAAAATTGGCTGAATATTATACAATGACTTATCAACAGCTCTAATAATTTGCCTCCACAGGAAATCTTCACTGGCAATTCTAGAATATACTATATTGCCTAGAAACCTGGTTAAACTATCATTATGACATCATGGATGAATTCTAGAATATACTAAATAGCCTAGAAACCTGGTTAAACCATCACTATGACATCATGGATGAATTCTAGAATATAATATATAGCCTAGAAATCTGGTTAAACTATCATTATGACATCATGCATGGCCAGTCCTTGTATTCATAGTGTAGTGAATTCAGGGGGTTGCCCTGAGCTGGACTCAAACCTGGGTCCAGCGACTGTCAAGCCAACACCTTATAACTGTTACACCAAGATGTCTGAACTTCTTGACGAGTTCGCTAGGTGTCGAGTTAGGGTTGCTACAATAGCTTTCTCTATGAATTTGAGAGTGGTTACATTTCTCCAGCCCCATCCCTCAGCTGTTTACCAAACCAAGTCTCTTGGCAGCCATTTTGTTCCTGTTTAAATACTAGGTTGTCCCTTTAAAAAAGCCACACATCAATCAACCAACCTGCAGTTGAAACAATAACAAAGCAGTCATTCCACCACTGTTTTGGTAATAAGATGATGATGGGGCTGGAGACATTTAACTACTCTCAAATTCATAGACAGGCCTATGGATGAAAGGACTGACCATCCATGATATCAACATTATAGTTAACCATGTTGAGGCTATACAGTGTTGATTTACATTGTTTCTAAACATTGGAGTAAAAAAAACTTATTTGGGGTTCTGATGGGGTACAACAGTTTAACTAAGCTCATGAGGCATGTGTTATATTCTTCAAGAATCAATGGCTATAAATAAATAATTTAAAAGTCAAAATATGGATGTAGCAATTGCCGATTTCCCCTTTAACACCAAACATCAGTTCAACAACTGCAGAGTTTGTACCTCTGTATTTAAGACAGTACTTACCAGTGGTAATCACGGCCCGGTTTCTCAAAACCATCTTATGGCTAAGTTCATCTTTAGAACCACTGGATGCCTTAAATTGCGTTTGGGAAATCGGGCCCAGATATCCAGTTTCCTCCTCCTCTTCTTCCGATGAGACCATATTCTCCCCATCCTCCGCTTTCACTTCAAAAACTGAATCCTCCTCATCTTTTACTGTAACACCCTCCTCCTCTTTCACTCTGAACGCCTCTTCTTTCACTGAAACGTCTTCCTCTTTCACTGTAACGTCTTCCTCTTTCACTGTAACGTCTTCCTCTTTCACTGTAACGTCTTCCTCTTTCACTGTAACGTCTTCCTCTTTCACTGTAACGTCTTCCTCTTTCACTGTAACGTCTTCCTCTTTCACTGTAACGTCTTCCTCTTTCACTGTAACGTCTTCCTCTTTCACTCTGAACGCCTCTTCTTTCACTGAAACGTCTTCCTCTTTCACTGAAACGTCTTCCTCTTTCACTGTAACGTCTTCCTCTTTCACTGTAACGTCTTCCTCTTTCACTGTAACGTCTTCCTCTTTCACTGTAACGTCTTCCTCTTTCACTGTAACGTCTTCCTCTTTCACTGTAACGTCTTCCTCTTTCACTGTAACGTCTTCCTCTTTCACTGTAACGTCTTCCTCTTTCACTCTGAACGCCTCTTCTTTCACTGTAACGTCTTCCTCTTCTTTCACTGAAACGTCTTTCTCTTCTTCTTTCAGGGTAACAACCTCACCCTCTACTTGTTTTTGCATTGTAACATCCTTCTCTTCCTCCTCCTCTTTGATGAGAGCTTCTTTCTCCGTCCAGCAGACCGTCTCTTCTTCAGCAGGAAGAGAGTAATTTAGTGAACTCATGGTCTGAGATGTTAGCTAGCTAGGCTAATGCTAACTTAACCAGCCCGCCAGCTGAATAATAACAACAGCACCGTGAATATGAAATGAAATAGGATAACTAACTAACTAGACGACAGACAAGGGTTTAAAATACAGTGGCTAATATACACTAAAGCGTCTAAAGAGCTTTATGGGTTCGGCTACTTTGGCTAGCAAGCTACCGAGGTGGCTGACTAATTGTTACTGCTGGTGAAAGAAACGTTCCGTCCACTAGATTATACGTCACACTAACAGCATTGCGTTCCGTCCACTAGATTATACGTCACACTAACAGCATTGCCTTAAAATCGCACACCGCCATCAGCTGACTGGAGTGGGTAACGCTCAGTCTGAACCTCTGACTGCGATGGAGATGTGCGACTTTAAGACAATGACGCTAGTGTGACGTAAAATATATATTATAATGTTCAGACAAAAAGTTCGTGTAGGAAGCATGAGTTTTTACTCACCAGTGTAACAATACAGTGTGGTTAAAGACTTAGTAACTTAGTTGTGTTCACGATCTGGTTCCCTATAAGCACAACCAGTTATGTTTTTGAATTATCACATATGTATTAATTTATTTCGGGATTCTGGGTAATCCACAGCAGATTTATGGAGAATTGCTGTGGGTGAGTTCAAAATGGAATAGTCCCGGGATAGAAATATATAAAGTTGACATTACATCATAAAATCCACCTTTTAAATCATACATTAGCAATTTATGTTTTAGTAACTACTGTTGTTGGTTTGGTGTCAAGTAAGCCTCTCTTTATATGTTATTTGCCAAATCTCAGTTTTCCATGTGGGTTTTATGCTAAAGTTCCCTCTTTCAAATTGGTATCTAACTGGAAAATGCATCTTCTTTAGGAGTGCTATTTATATCCTGTCGACTACTGATCATTCATCCACACTGTGTGTCTCATCAATGCAGGTCATTTATGACAAATGTATAAAGTATATGTTTTATAAACCCATGAACACCAGCCAGTTTATCAGCCCGGTTTTGTTAGTTTAGGTGTATTATACTTCTTCACCACCAGAGGGGGACATTGAGTAATTCTTCAGGTTAATTTGATATATTTTGATACTAAAATGGATGACAGTTTATTCTGATGTAGTGAATATGAGACACATGGAAACAATGTATTCATTTATAATAGTAAATTATGAATTAGTAGGAATTGTTAAATCCACTATACGATCACAATGACTTTGATAGACATTTCAATTGTTTTTTTGTTAGTATATTATAGGGCAGATTAATGGAGAATTGCTGTGGGAGTGCTATTTATATCCCGTCACTACTGATCATTCATCCATACTGTGTGTGTCCCATCATTGCAGCTTTGGAAATAAATGAACTATCCATCCATTGCTCCTTCCTGTGTTGACTCACTGACTTGAGAGACCAGGAAGGTCACACTAGCTCGATAGGTTGATATCTAGCTCAAGCTTCACCTCATGCTTTTCATTAACTGTGTGGTTGTGTTATCTAGTGGGAACCCGTCAGCACGGTGGGCTCTGGTGCCTTCTTGCCGTGGGCTCAAGACGACAGAGGAAATCAACCTGCTTGCTCCTTTTTGTTTTGTCAACTTTTCGATGTGGATGTTAATCAGCTCACTGGTCAAGATAACAACACAACAACGGTAGCACGCGCTGTTACGTGTTACATTTGATACCGGAGCTACGAGGCATGCGCTGAAATCGCTTAGCAGTAAACTTCAAAGCAGTGTGTCACTTTATCAGCAGTGATCAATGAAGTCTGAAGCTTCATTTCGTCCCTAATCTTTTGATATGCAAACACGTTCAACACACATCATGTTTTAGTTGGGTTCTAACTGGTCTCCGGTAGTTGGGCTCCAGCTCGCTGAGTCACTACTTTTCAGCATGTTTTCTGTGAATTAGACTACGGGAGTTTTGTAACATTTTCCACCTTGGCTTATTGCACGCTGACTGACTTCTGGAATCTATCTATTTTGGATGTGGGGGATTTTCCCTCATTCTGTATGTTGCTGCTCTTTTGACCTGCAGTTAATGTTAGCTGGCTGGCTAAGATAATTGCATATAGCTAATGTTAGCTGGCTGGCTAAGATAACTGCATATAGTTAATGTTAGCTGGCTGGCTAAGATAACTGCATATAGCTAATGTTAGCTGGCTGGCTAAGATAACTGCATATAGTTAATGTTAGCTGGCTGGCTAAGATAACTGCATATAGCTAATGTTAGCTGGCTGGCTAAGATAACTGCATATAGCTAATGTTAGCTGGCTGGCTAAGATAACTGCATATAGCTAATGTTAGCTGGCTGGCTAAGATAACTGCATATAGCTAATGTTAGCTGGCTAAGATAACTGCATATAGCTAATGTTAGCTGGCTGGCGTGCATATAGCTAATGTTAGCTGGCTGGCTAAGATAACTGCATATAGTTAACATTCTTTGATTGGTTAGATGGCGTTATGTATTTCCAAAACTGTGGTTTACTTTAATCACTCAAATCATGAGTTCAAATTATTGGTTTAATTTAAAGTTATACATTTTAAGTTATTTCTGTTGTAGTTTACATCATAGGGAATAGGCTGGTCCTCCATATTACATCACACCTTACTTTGGCATTCTTCTGAATTCTGATTGGTTTAAGACAGACAGACAGACAGTGTGTTATAACAGAGTGATCTCACTAGGTGACAAGGTGAGTCTCTTCTCCCTGACCTGGTGGTTCTAATGACCTGGTGGTTCTAATGACCTGGTGGTTCTAATGACCTGGTGGTTCTAATGACCTGGTGGTTCTAATGACCTGGTTGTTGGCATAACACAAGCAGAACCTGAGAACAGGATGGCCTCCACCACACAGCCTGATGACACTGCACCAGCCTACCAGTCTGCTCCAGCCCACCAGTCTGCTCCAGCCCAGGTCAGAATACCAGTCTCCCAGTCTGCTCCAGCACAGGTCAGAATACCAGTCTCCCAGTCTGCTCCAGCACAGGTCAGAATACCAGTCTCCCAGTCTGCTCCAGCACAGTGTGCTCCAGCCCAGGTCAGAATACCAGTCTCCCAGTCTGCTCCAGCACAGGTCAGAATACCAGTCTCCCAGTCTGCTCCAGCACAGTGTGCTCCAGCCCAGGTCAGCCAACCAGCCTCTCAGTCTGCTCCAGCCCAGGTCAGCCAACCAGCCTCCCAGTCTGCTCCAGCACTAGGGGAAAAGAGTGGGCTACCTTTCTCCTGTCATGCACACTGAACTAAGAATGCGTGCACATGCATTCACACACACACACACACACACAACACACCCTTTTCCTCGTACACAGACACACACTGAAGTGTGAGAAGTACACCACATGATGCAGTCCACACGTATGTATGTATGTATGTATGTATGTATGTATTAATATGTGTGTGGGTGTGTGTGTGTGTGTATGTGTGTGTGTGTCAAGTTGACCTCTTTCTTGTGCAATTCCCCACTTGAAAAGGACAATCCCTCCACATGAAGATTTTAACTGGATTTCACTCAATAAACAGCCATAGAATCAGTTGTTTGTCTTTTATTTACCATTCTTTGGTTGGCAGTAAACAGGTGAAAAACCTCAAAAAAGAGATGACAAATACAAGTTATTATTTCAGTTGACAGCCTAATTAAATACACAAAATTATCCACATTCACCTCAGATAAACACATTTCTGACATTATAAAATACAAGGTTTCCACTTTTAATTAAGCAAATGTTTCCCAAAATAGAAACCCACCATTTTTAATCAAATGAGCAGAATGAGTATATTTTATCTAAATTTGCATTTTAGCCAAATACATTCAAAATATTTTTAGTAGTAAAAAATTACATTTATTTTCTAATCAGTAGTTTTAAGCAGACAAATCTTACATTTTTTAGCCAAAGATTTTTTAGACTATACATTTGTTACCGAATTAAGAACTTGGTTTACTAAGATTTCTACAAAGTTTAAATTACTTTTAACCATTTCAAACAAGTTCTTTGTCAACAATGAATTTGGCTCTTCTTACTTTTCCTTTACCCCACAAACAACATTTGAACTTCTAAATACCACTGAAAAAGTCCTATCAAAGTTAAGAGTTAAGAGTCTGTGTTTTCCAGAGTATCATTGGCAGTGCACTGCTTAAGTCAGTCTAACCAAACATGGCCAATATGGCGCTTACCGGCTGTCTTTTACAGTTTTGTGGAGGGCTTGGACTTGCACAGTCACCTTGATCACAAAGATGAAGTTTCCTTGGTCTTGTGGTGTTATAAATGCTCCTTTCACTGTGGTCTAAAGACAACAGCAGAGCCAGGTGCTGGCACGCCCAGATTGCCTGGAAGATTTGTTCCACCTGGTTCACCACTGATTGAAGGAGGAGGAGTTTCACCACTGAGGAGCTCCCAGGCAGTTTGTCAGCACAGTGTGTGTGTGTGTAGAGTATCTATTTCATAAAGTTATCCAATAAGAGAGAGATAGGGAGAGACTATGTACATTCTAATCGTCCTTTCTAGTCTGTGAAGTTTTGATACAAAATAATATGGTCAAATGCAGCCTAACAGGCCAGAAGCCATTCTTTACAAATAGTAGAATACAAACAATGGCAGGGCTGATTTGTGATGAAGAGGGTATGGGGCATTAACAAAGCCATCACCTACAGAGAGATGAACCTGGAGAAGAGTCCCCTAAGCAAGCTGGTCATTGTGCTCTGAAATTCTGTGCACTGAAATTGTGCACTGAAATTCCACAGTGTGCCATCACAGCAGCAAGATTGTGACTTGTTGCCACAAGAAAAGGGCAACCAGTGAAGAACAAACACCATTGTAAATACAACCCATATTTATGCTTATTTATTTTCCCTTTTGTACTCTAACCATTTGTACATTGTTACAACACTGTATATATATATAATATGACATTTGTAATGTCTTTATTGTTTTGAAACTTCTGTATGTGTAATGTTTACTGTTAATTTTTATTGTTTATTTCACTGTTGTAATGTTATCTACCTCACTTGCTTTGGAAATGTTTACACATGTTTCCCATGCCAATAAAGCCCCTTGAATTGAATTGAATTGAGAGAGAGAGAGAGTATCTTTTTCATAATATAATTGTAGCTTCTTGTGACAACCGGAGTGCCTTAGGTTATAGGTTCTGTTTTGAGGGATTAAAAAGGACACATGTTTCCTAAATGTCAAATGTGTGATTTCATGAACTGCTACATACAAGAAAACCAGGTTTTAAAGTTCTGTTCAATAGCCATCCCATCATTACAAAACATTTGAAAGGCTAAGTCTATCATCTCCTGAGAAGTGGTAACTATTCACATGAACTTTTCAAAGAGGTTTGGTGCCCCCTGGTGGCTGAACCCGAGATCAATGAGAGATCTTGTCAGAAAAACGACAGAGTCCCACTTCTCTGTCATTGCACAAACTAGAGAGGGGAAAAAAATGTGTGAAAATTAATAAAATAAATATACATCAATACAGATAATCCTTTAAAATGTGGGACATTTAGCCCATCGGGAAGTATTTTTAATCATTATTTGAATATTTCGGCAATTGGTCGAAAAAGTGACAGAGTGCACCTGGTTTTATTTTTGGGTTACCAGGCACGATTTTCAAAAGTGTCTTAAATGCTTTTTAGGGGGCATACAGACATACATGCCCACTATGGGAACACCATACTACGCCCCCAAGTCAATGGGGGCCGGCCTAAAGGAGTTATGGATGTTTTAAAAAATGTCTGTCCTCATCCATCCGTTTACCTGGTATTATTTTTGGTTACCAGGCACAATTTTTTTAAATTAGCAAAACACTGTATTCAACCCACTGTAAATCAATAATTTTGTAACATAAAGGCTTGAAACTCAGGATTATGTAAAAGGGTGTCCCAGTGAGGAACTGTGTTTAATTGTAGTTTCCCTTGACAACAAGAAGCGTCTTACATTAACTTTCAAAGGAGGTGGGTGCCCCCTGGTGGCTGAACCCGAGATCAATTAGAGTTCTTTTCAGAAAAACGACAGAGTCCCAATTCTCTGTCATTGCACAAACTAGAGAGGGGGAGAAAAGTGTGTGAAAATTAATAAAATAAATATGCATCAGACTTAATAAACTGCTGTCTTGAAATGTTGGAAATGTTGACAGAGAGTGCGCCCCAGTCGGCTGAACCCGGGTGGGGGGGTTCCCCCTTAGCAAGCAATGGACCCCAGCAACCCAATGAAGCCATTAAGAACCATATTCAAAAATACACCTGGTGACCTGTTCAATCACCAGGCGCACGGCTCAACAAAGTTGAGTGTGAACTTCAGTTGCAGCTGTCTTTGATATGCTCAAAACGAACTAACTGCTATCTTGAAATGTTGAAAAAGTATTTTTAAATAATTATCCTATCATTTGAAAATTAGAAAAGGCTGAGGGAATCATCTCCTGAGAGGAGGTTGGAGATGATTCTCTTAGCCTTTCAACTAATTTGCAAATGCCTATTTTAAATAGGAAGCCTATTTAAACACACTTTTTCAACATTTCAAGATAGCAGTTAGTTCAGTTTGATGTAAATAAAGACAGCTGCAACTTTATTTTATTCATTTTCACATATTTTTGGTAAAAAAAATATTTTTGAAAATGAGTAAAATAAAGATGCAGCTATATCACCTGCTATGTAAAAGAGACAGAAAAAGGCACAATGGTCAATGCTATCCGGGATCCTTGGGACTTCCCTACCCTAACCCCTAACCTTAACCCTTTTAAATGTCAACTTCAACGGGCTAGGGACGTCCCAAGGATGTGTAATTTCTCACCCCTTTTGGCTGTAGGAAAGTTAATTTCTCCTCAGGCACAAACATTTGTTCTTTGATATTATGAAGGCAATTTGTGTCAAATGTACTTTTCCCCTATCATTCACCCCATCTCTTTACATTGCTTATTTATATTCAGTGGCCTGACTGCATCCAGACTATGTCAAAGGCCCATCCTGGTAGATCTGAACCTAATGCAGCTTGGAGTGATCAGATGAGAGAAGTCACATTTAGGTGCAACTGAGGCCATAGATGCTCGATATCCATTACTTTGAGTGTTTTATATAATATGACTAAATGTGTTTGTTTCTGTGTTGCAGGGGCAGTAAAGAAATGGAACAGCAAGGCCACAGAACATGACATAAGCAGAGCTGTGGGAGACCACCTCAAGCCCCCTGGTAGAGCCGGGGGTGGTGTTTACCACTCCACCAGCAGAGCTGTGGGAGACCACCTCAAGGCCCTGGTAGAGCCGGGACACCTTCCTGTTCAAGTGAGCACATCACAACAAGGTGAGTCCAACAATGTATTGGATGCTGCTCTATAAATGATGTACTATGCCAGGGAGATGTGTATACTGTAGCTAAGAAAGTAATACTAAGTGTATGTTGTGTAGTAAGGTGTTAATAGCCCATGTGGCTCACACGAATAATTTGGTCCCTTTCCCCTCTCATAATTTAGCCTACTGCTCTGACTTGGTGCTGCACATGTAGACTATAGCCTTTAGAGAAATGTCATCATCAAATATTGTAAGAGCTTTCAAAGTCTGCTTACATAGAGTTATGACTTGGTGTACAGGGAGAATACTGTAAGAGCGGCCCATAATCAACATTTCTAAAGTGCTGAACTAACGGTTATATTGACTGCGTCCGTCCAGCTCTCTCATTAATGTCTTCATCAAAATTACGGATTGCCTGTAGTCCACTTGTTGTCCCCTTATGCCATAGTTTGTACATCTCAATTGTCAGTAGAAACCACATTTGTTTAAGCAAGTCAGCCATATCAGCTATGTTTTTTTAAAAAGGATTCACTCCATGGTGCTGAAAAGAAAGCTTTGCTGTTGGGATAGCTTTATGTCGACCATAACAGTTTGTGGGCACCATTTGTCGAAGTTATAGTGCAATTAATCTATTGTTTAGTGTTGTGTTGTGTAGTGGCTTTGCTGGCATTCATCTAAAACATTTTGGGGGAGTTTTCCCCACCAAGATGTACATGCTGCAATCACCACTGGGTGAATTATAACACATCAACCCTGTTACCTATAGATAGACAGTCTAGAAATCTTTAAACAATTGACATTTGTTTGGTAAGCTTGCATTCCATTCCCCCTGTCACATGGGCATCTATGGTTGATTCTAAATGAAATAGTCAACTCTGTTACAGTCAACCCGGTCACTTTATTTGGCACTTAATAGGCACTCGCTATAGTATGTATTTTTTAAACTTTTGAGATGGGAAAACATGTGTTTTAGTAAGTTGAACATGTGCTCTTTATGACAGAATGTTAGAATTAGGTGAAATAAAAGTTACACTCCCCAAAAGGTGCTCAACTGGTGGAATGACCCAAGTACTGAACTGGAGGTGGGGGAGCTAACGATGCGTCTACTGTTGCTCTCTCCTCAGATTCTTAGAGAAGCTATTTCAATCTGATATTTCTCCTACGGTCTAAAATAGATGTGTCACCCCTTAACAGGTGAGGTGGTGGAAATGATCAGAGTTGCGTTCAACTTGAATAAAGATGAGAAACTCTGGTTTGTGGAGCCACTGGTCTGAGGGGAGGACTTCTGTTTAAACCATTTCCATTTTTGGGATATTTTCTAGGACAGTAGAGGTGGTGAGCAGAGATGAATTTAATTAGGATAAAGATGAGAACCTCTGCTCTGGGGAGGAGAGTCACTGACCTTCGATGGTTTGTTGCCTGATAAAGAGGATACTTGCTGGCTTGAGGAGACGATCATGTTTTGTGGAGGAAATGTGGCTTGATGACTTAAAGAGGAGGAGGAATTATTGGGCGACACTTTTAATGACCAATGTAACCTCAGTGGAACTGTGGCTTCTTCGAGTTCCAGCTCTAGGCAGACAGCACGTCAGGAATGCTGTAAGACATCAGAGACAGGTAAGTATCTATATATTTACATGTTCCAGCTCTAGGCAGACAGCACGTCAGGAATGCTGTAAGACATCAGAGACAGGTAAGTATCTATATATTTACATGTTCCAGCTCTAGGCAGACAGCAGGTCAGGAATGCTGTCAGACATCAGAGACAGGTAAGTATCTATATATTTACATGTTCCAGCTCTAGGCAGACAGCACGTCAGGAATGCTGTAAGACATCAGAGACAGGTAAGTATCTATATATTTACATGTGTGTTGCATCTACACTAAACCCTCACATTTGGATAATGTCACTTTTTAAAGTGACAACATGTATATTAACAGTGTAAAACATGAATAGATGTTTAAACATTCTTTACCCCATCTTAATTCTCTTCCAGATGCCTGGCCTTTTCTTGTTCTTGGAGGTTGGCTCTGATGTTTCAGCCTCTTCTGGAGCTTCTAGCTGCTGGCTGTCTGGCCCCCCCTGTTGGTTCTCTGCCCCCCCCTGTTGGTTCTCTGGCCACTCCTGCTGGTTCTCTGGCCACTCCTGCTGGTTCTCTGGCCACTCCTGCTGGTTCTCTGGCCACTCCTGTTGGTTCTCTGCCCCCCCCTGTTGGTTCTCTGCCCCCCCCTGTTGGTTCTCTGGCCACTCCTGCTGGTTCTCTGAACTCCCCTCCTGGATCTCTGCCCATGCCTGTTGCCTCCTTGGCCTTTCCTGGTGGCCATCTCCAGATCCAGTGGGCTGTGTTGTCTCCAGATAATCGTGGCTGTGTTGGGTGGTTAGACACCGGGTGTTGATTTGAGCATCAGCCTCCAGATTCATCTGCTCCAGGTAATGTCCCTTCATCTTCCCCCTCTCCTCCATCAGTTTCTGATGAGTTTGTTTTTTAAGCAGGGACTGCTCTCTCCACTGCTTATTAAAATCCTCCATCTTCTTCCTTCTCTTCTCAGCCTTCAGCAGCTCCTTCCTCTTCTCCCTCTCTCTCTCTGCCCGTGTCATGGTGGCTGTTAGCCTTGTGTGTCCAGGGATGGCTGGTAGGGGAGAAGAAGTAGAGTTCACATTCAACTTAGGTATCTGGTATCAACTTAAATGTAATGGACACAGGGAATGAAGAATAGAAAACACAATTTAATCTCAATGATTCTTTACTCTTTTCAGTTGAGCAAGGCATGGAATTTGTCAATAAAGTGCAATAATTCCCGAATTGACCCTAAGTTGAACATGAGTCCCGAATGGCACCTATTCTTTGTATAGTGCCGGGGCATATGTGATCGCTTAGGGCCGCATGGCCACTAGCAGGGCATATGTGATCGCTTAGGGCCGCATGGCCACTAGTAGGGCATATGTGATCGCTTAGGGCCGCATGGCCACTAGTAGGGCATATGTGATCGCTTAGGGCCGCATGGCCACTAGTAGGGCATATGTGATCGCTTAGGGCCGCATGGCCACTAGTAGGGCATATGTGATCGCTTAGGGCCGCATGGCCACTAGTAGGGCATATGTGATCGCTTAGGGCCGCATGGCCACTAGTAGGGCATATGTGATCGCTTAGGGCCTCATGGCCACTAGTAGGGCATATGTGATCGCTTAGGGCCGCATGGCCACTAGTAGGGCATATGTGATCGCTTAGGGCCGCAGGGCCACTAGTAGGGCATATGTGATCGCTTAGGGCCGCATGGCCACTAGTAGGGCATATGTGATCGCTTAGGGCCGCATGGCCACTAGTAGGGCATATGTGATCGCTTAGGGCCGCATGGCCACTAGTAGGGCATATGTGATCGCTTAGGGCCGCATGGCCACTAGTAGGGCATATGTGATCGCTCAGGGCCGCATGGCCACTAATAGGGCATATGTGATCGCTTAGGGCCGCATGGCCACTAGTAGCCCCCGGATCCCCCCAAAACACGTTTTAGTGTGTGTTTTTTAGGAACTCTTTCTGGGTCTCTACTTAGTCTTGAGAGTTAGACTAGTAGATGACACAACTCTTTCTGGGTCTCTACTTAGTCTTGAGAGTTAGACTAGTAGATGACACAACTCTTTCTGGGTCTCTACTTAGTCTTGAGAGTTAGACTAGTAGATGACACAATGTACCATTTAAACACGTGGTTGTTACATCAGCAGTATGTTTCTTGTTATGCCAGTCAGTCACTCAATTAGCCGTGTCAGCTAACATATTCTTTAGACAGTAGTTTTATATTGAAACAATGATGCAACATGATGACTGGTGTGTAACTGATGTGTGTAGAGGAGACTAAAGAGGATGATGTCATAAGCAGAGGGAAAACAGGTCTTACCTATGTGGACGATCTTATAGCCCTCCTCAGCTTCTCTCTGATAGGTTCTCTCGATCTTCTTGAGGTTCCTCTTCTCCCACTTCTTATTTATCCAGCCCACAGCTCTCCTTCGGATACTTTTATCAGGTGGGAGAATGTCCTCCTTGTCTTCTTCCTTTTCCTCCTCCTCCTCTAAGTCACCCCTCTTGTAATTTTCAAGGAATTCCCTTCTTTCCTCTTCCACCATCTCCTCTCTTCTGTTTGCCTCTATTATCTCTCTCTCTCTGATTAAAGCTAAATGGCCTTTAACGGCTCTCTTTCTCTCCTCCTCTCTCTCTTCCTCTCTCTGCCTCTCCTCCTCTCTTAGTCTGAACATTTCTTTCTGTCTAGCAATTTCAATCTCTTGTTTTTTATCCTGCTCCTCTTGTTGTCTTGCCCTCTCCTGTTTTCTTTCCATCTCCAGCCGTCTTTCCTCCTTCTCCCTCCTGATTTGTTGTCCTCTTTCTATGTGTTCTCGTTCCCCCTTCAACACTTCTAACCTCCTCTCTTTACGCCTATTGAAGACTTCCCGTGCTTTTGCTTTAACATTAACTACTCCATGTTTCTTCATGCTTACTTCCTTTGCTCTCTCTTCTCTTTCCCTGTACTCTTCCTCTGCTTCCTTAATCACTTCATGCTTGTCTTCCATCTCTCTCTCCTGTTCTATCTCTAGTTCATTCTGTCCTTCAATTTCCCCCAAAATATTTTTCTGCCCCTCCTTTCTTCTTCCTGCTTCCTCCCTCTCTCTCATGATCATCTTTTCTTTCTCCATCTCTTTCTGTTGCCGATCTTTTAATTCCATCTCTCTCTGATTCTCATTGTCTTTCTCCCTTTCTTTCTCCTTCTCCATTTGTTTTTGTCTCTCCTCTTGTTGTTGTCCTCTGTGTATCTCTTCTATCTCTCTCTGTGTATTGTTCTCCCTGTCTCTTTCCTCCTTCTCCATGTCAATTTGCTTCTGTTTACATCGTTCTTCTTCATTCTCTCTTTCAATCTCTCTCTGTCTCTCTTCTTCTCTTTCCATATTTTTCTGTCTCTTCTCCGTTCTCTTCCTTTTGATCTCTCTCTGTTTCTCTTTTTCACTCCCTCTTTCTTCCTCTTCCATCTCTATGTGCTTCTGTTTGCGTCTCTCCTCTTCTTCTTCTCTCTCCATCTCTTTCTTCTTCTCATCTTCTTGTTGTCTCTGTTTTGGTATTTTCTCCATTCTCTTTCTTTCTACCTCTTTCTGTTTGTTGTTCTCACCCTCCATCTTCTCCTCCATGTCCATTTGGTTCTGTTTCCATTTATATTTGTCTGTTTCCATATTTTCTAATTCTTTCAGCTGTTCCTTGATTTTCTTGAAGACTTCCTCCAATTCAGACTTCTTTTTGTCATTGAGGGCTGTCTCCATCTCCGTCTCTCTCTCCACTCTATTTTTCATCTCCTCTTCAGTTCGTCTCCAATCATTTTCTCTCTCTCTGTCTCTATCAAATGTTCTCTCTGGTTCAGTCTCGTCTTTCAATCTAATCTCTTCTTTCATTCTCGCAACCTCTCTGTCTAACACTAGTACATTTTGGTTAACCTGTTTCACTCTCTCATTCTGTCTTCTATACGCTTCTTTCACTCTTTCAAATTTGATTTTGTATTGAATCTCTTTTGTTGTCATATCTTCTTTCAGTCTCTCAACCTCTCTCTCTAACTCTTTCACCTTTTCGTTAACCAGTTTGACGTTCTCATTCTCTGCAATATGCATGTCTCTTTCTCTTTCAAATATGATTTCCTTTTCAGTCTCTTTCAATCTCTCAATCTCTCGTTCTAACGCTTTTATTGTTTCTTCTGCCTGTTTCACTTTCTTCTTCATTTCTTGTCTTTCCAATTCTGCTTTTCTCTCCCTTTCCATATCCCTTTCTTTCTCTCTTTCCCTCTCTCTTTCCCTCTCTCTTTCTGTCTCAATAGGTTTGTTGTTCCAGGCCAGTCTTGGTCGCTGATCCTCCATGACTTTCTGCCATAGCCTCAATCTCTCTATCTCTTGCTTAAATTTAAAAGGTTAAATTAGTGATAATCTATGACCAAGACATACTTTCAAAGCATTTGCAGAGAATGATACATAGAAATACAACTTAGACCTAGGTAATCGAATCAAACACTGAACAACATCAACAGCAGGGTCATTTTGATCAATTCATCTGGACAATTCATTGTCAATTAATGTATTGACATGGTTTGAAAAAATTACGAGACATTTTATGGAATCAATTATGTCCAAAATGTGTACAAATACAAACACACAACTAGCTTGCCCATTCAGTTAGGGGTTTGAGAAATTCCCGTTGCAATTTAATGTTGCCTCTGATGTTTATGCTTGTAGAAATTACTACTACAAATGATGTTTCACTAATGCAATTATTTACAACCTGCACAGATACAGTTGTCAACAACAACAACAGTAATGACGTTAATAAGGAAGTGGATATTCAACCGGCAGAAGAAAGGCGTAGGGGTTGAGATAAATGAAGGTTAGGTTTAGGACCTAGGGTTGGGTTATGGTAAAGGTTAGGTATAGTTTCAGTGAGGTTAAGGTAAGGGTTAACGTTTAGGAAAGGCATAAAAGTTAACATTGGGTTAGCATACTGCTGCCATTCATTTTCAGCCGGGTGAATATACACTGCCTTTTAATAATAACAATGACATGTCTTACGTGGGCCAGTTGTAGGTCCACCATCAGCAGCTCCAGCAGTTGTTTGAGTCTGTTGACTTCCTTCATTTTTCTCTGGTTCTCCCATTCTGTGGCTCTCTCTGCCTCTCTGCTTCTCTCTGTCTCGCTGCTTCTCTCTGCTTCTCTCTGTCTCTCTGCCTCCCTGTGGCTCTCTGCCTCCCTCAGTCTCAGGATCTCAGCCTTCCACTCTTTCATAATACCCCTTTCTACTCTTCTTCTCCTCCTTTCATCTTTCAAAAGGGCTCTGAGATGGTCTGTCTCAGACTGTAATTGTTCAATCATCTCGTCCTTCTCCGTTCCACCATCCCTCTTCTTCTTTTCCTCCTCCCAGAGAGACACTTGAAGTCTGTCCATCTCCTTCTTCTGATTTCGGATCGTTCGATCCTTCCCCCTCAACTCAAGCATGTGGGCTTCCTTCTCTGTACAGGTCTTCTTCTCTTCCCTCAGGAACTGAACCTCCATCTCTGCCTGCTTGTAGCTGGGTGCAAAGGAATGTCAACACATTATTTAGGAAGTGAACTCAGACAATTTACTACAATATTACAATAATAATGAAACTTCTGCTCAATTAAACTGCCTTTAATCACACAACTCACTCAACTGTGACTTACAGTATGTGAATGTGATGAGTTGACTGTCCATGATGGCCAGAGGTGGGTAATGTGTAGCTCTGGTCCATGGCGTTAAGTACAGCTTGCAGACACTGAGCCTTCCTTCAGCAAGCCGCACATAATGCCCTAGACCAGAGCTAGGTTATGTGATGAATGACTTACAGACTGTTCCACATGATAGGAGGGGGTAAGAAGACAGTCCCAGTAGGAGACTGAGATCGTCCAGAAGAATAAGAGGTGTCCATCTCCTCAGAGACTGCAGGAAAGGTCTACAAGTTTTATTTCTGGAAAATAAAGAGATGCCTTCGTTCAGCAACAATGTGTGTTTCTATGTTTCTGTCACTAGATGGTGCCATTGTACACAACATTTACTCACCAGGTCAGTGAATTCAGAAACAGCCTTCAGACTACAGTACTCAAGCTCTAGCCTACAACCCATCATGCATCAGCACGACTAATATAATAATACCTCATCAGAAATTCATAATCACAGTACACCTCGATTGTGTTCACAAAGTGTTTCAGGGTAGGAGTGCTGATCTAGGATCAGGTCCCCTCCTGTCCATCAAAACGTATTCAGTTTGATTTAAAAGACAAAACGGATTATTGATCAGCACTCCTTCTATGAGACTTTGTGAATATGAGCCTATGTGAAAGAACCTTTCTGGCATATGCTGGCTAGACAGTACACAGACAGACAGACGGATAAGTCAACAAGACAAACAGACAGAAGAGTAAATACAGATGGATTGATTGATAACAGAAAAAAACAATTCCATAATTAATAATTGTATTTTATAAGGCTAGCTAGATAATGGCATAAAAAATATTTCAAATACATTAACGTTCACTTTCACATGTGTTATCTTACCATGACAGAATTATAGGTTAAGTAGGCTAGCGGATGGTTAATGTATTGTAAACGTTTGTAAATATTTGACTCACCTCAAATCCCACTTGTCAAACAGCAGTTTTAGTGTGGAACCGAACAACATCTTCGGCATTAACTTTCTCTGTTCTGGAACTGTATTGTTGCGTCATTTGGAACGCTTGAGCGTCATAATCCGTTCACCGCGCCTGCTTGATTGACAGCTAGGGGTTCTCCTGCGCATCAGTGTCCAAAAGTCGATATGGTTTAGCTACTCATTATTGATCAAGACACAAAATAATAACAGGACAGCCATAACTGTACAGACAAACATACAATCACAACAATTCCAATGAATTATAACCTCTTATTAGTTGATCCCTGTGACAGTCAAATCCCAATAACCGCCTGCCTGTTGAGCGTGCCTGTTGATTGTGGTGCTCTGTTTGGATCTAATCTCTCCGCTGTAGTAGTGATGGGCTTTCTGAGGCTATTCGGTGAGCCGGCACATTTGGCTCCGTTCAAGTAAAAGAGCTGGTTCATTTGGCTCATAAACGGATCTACCTTTAAAATGCTTAAAATAAATCTAGAACATTGAAAAAATTGCAAATATTCAATGTAAAAGCCAAACGGTAGGCTACCATTAAGTCAGATCGTGAAATGCGCGTAAAAAATGAAGAATTCGTTTTTAAGCATGAAATAAATCCTCGTGGACCAGATTGACCCGCTCTCCACACTATTTATTGTTTCTGCAGTGAGGATTCACCCCCTTTTAGATAATGATGTTGTAACTTATCTGTAGAAAAACGTTGTTCTGAGCTCAACAAGCACTAGTAGCAGTATGCAAATCAGAGAGCCAGATGAATGGCTCTTTCACCGATGCGGTTCCAGACGTTCAACAAAAAGATCCGTTCAAAAAGATCCGTTCGTTCGTGAACGACACATCACCACACTGTAGTTCTCCACCATTGCGTACCGTCAGCTGGAGGAGCGTTCGTCCAACTTCTCATCCAAGTAAATTGCAGCGGCGCATCATCCATCCGCTGAACTCCCAAGGGACTGCGAGGATAGTTTACGATGCAACAAGCGTTTGGGGAGTACATTCATTGAAACGCAATGACTGTTTTTCAATTCTGGAGGGACTCTTGCTCCAGGGGAAATCTCAGCAGCGATGTCTCTGCTGTGCGTCAGAAGTAGGATATTTTTCTTCTTCGCTATGCTTATTATACTGTACATATCTGTCACATTAATGACATTGCAATTAGGAAAGTTGTCTGTCGGCTATTGGGGAGATGAGCATTGCCCGTTGAGTTGTCACCTAGTGAGATCACTCTGTTATAACACACTGTCTGTCTGTCTGTCTGTCAGGGAGAAGAGACTCACCTTGTCACCTAGTGAGATCACTCTGTTATAACACACTGTCTGTCTGTCAGGGCTCTGGTCTAAAGTAGAGTATTATAAAGGGAATATGGCCCTGGACTACAGTAGAGTATTATATAGGGAATAGGGCTCTGGTCTACAGTAGAGTATTATATAGGGAATAGGGCCCTGGTCTAAGGTAGAGGATTATATAGGGAATAGGGCCCTGGTCTAAAGTAGAGTATGATATAGGGAATATGGCCCTGGACTACAGTAGAGTATTATATAGGGAATAGGGCTCTGGTCTAAAGTAGAGTATATATAGGGAATAGGGCTCTGGTCTAAAGTAGAGTATTATATAGGGAATAGGGCCCCGGTCTAAGGTAGAGGATTATATAGGGAATAGGGCCCTGGTCTAAAGTAGAGTATTATATAGGGAATAGGGCCCTGGTCTAAAGTAGAGTATTATATATGGAATAGGGCCCTGGTCTACAGTAGAGTATAATATAGGGAATTGTGCCCTGGTCTACAGTAGAGTATTATATAGGGAATTAGGCCCTGGTCTAAAGTAGAGTATTATATAGGGAATAGGGCCCCGGTCTAAAGTAGAGGATTATATAGGGAATAGGGATAGGTCCCTGATCTAAAGTATAGGATTATATAGGGAATAGGGCTCTGGTCTAAAGTAGAGTATTATATAGGGAATAGGGCCCTGGTCTAAAGTAGAGTATTATATAAGGAATTTGGCCCTGGTCTAAAGTAGAGTATTATATAGGGAACAGGGCCCTGGTCTAAAGTAGATTATTATATAGGGAATGGGGCCCTGGTCTAAAGTAGAGGATTATATAGGGAATAGGGCCCTGGTCTAAAGTAGAGGATTATATAGGGAATAGGATCCTGGTCTAAAGTAGAGTATTATATAGGGAATAGGGCCCTGGTCTAAAGTAGAGGTTAACATAGGGAATATGGCCCTGGTCTAAAGTAGAGTATTATATAGGGAATTGGGCCCTGGTCTACAGTAGAGTATTATATAGGGAATAGGGCTACATGGTCTAAAGTAAAGTATTATATAGGGAATAGGGCCCTGGTCTACAGTAGATGATTATATAGGGAATAGGGCCCTGGTCTACAGTAGAGTATTATATAGGGAATGGTGCCCTGTCTAAAGTAGAGGATTATATAGGGAATAGGGCCCTGGTCTAAAGTAGAGGATTATATAGGGAATAGGGCCCTGGTCTAAAGTAGAGTATTATATAGGGAATATGGCCCTGGTCTAAAGTAGAGGATTATATAGGGAATAGGGCCCTGGTCTAAAGTAGAGTATTATATAGGGAATATGGCCCTGGTCTAAAGTAGAGGTATTATATAGGGAATAGGGCCCTGGTCTAAAGTAGAGTATTATATAGGGAATAGGGCCCTGGTCTACAGTAGAGTATTATATAGGGAATAGGGCCCTGGTCTAAAGTAGAGTATTATATAGGGAATATGGCCCTGGTCTACAGTAGAGTATAATATAGGGAATAGGGCCCTGGTCTAAAGTAGAGGATTATATAGGGAATATGGCCCTGGTCTACAGTAGAGTATAATATAGGGAATAGGGCCCTGGTCTAAAGTAGAGTATTATATAGGGAATTGGGCCCTGGTCTAAAGTAGAGTATTATATAGGGAATAGGGCCCTGGTCTAAAGTAGAGTATTATATAGGGAATAGGGCCCTGGTCTAAAGTAGAGGATTATATAGGGAATAGGGCCCTGGTCTAAAGTTGAGTATTATATAGGGAATAGGTCCCTGGTCTAAAGTAGAGTATTATATAGGGAATAGGGCCCTGGTCTAAAGTAGAGGATTATATAGGGAATAGGGCTCTGGTCTAAAGTAGAGTATTATATAGGGAATAGGGCCCTGGTCTAAAGTAGAGTATTACATAGGGAATAGGGCTTTGGTCTAAAGTAAAGTATTATATAGGGAATAGGGCCCTGGTCTACAGTAGATAATTATATAGGGAATAGGGCCCTGGCCTAAAGTAGAGTATTATATAGGGAATAGGGCCCTGTTCTACAGTAGAGTATTATATAGGGAATAGGGCCCTGGTCTAAAGTAGAGTATTATATAGGGAATATGGCCCTGGTCTACAGTAGAGTATAATATAGGGAATAGGGCCCTGGTCTACAGTACAGTATTATATAGGGATATAGGGAATAGGGCCTGGTCTAAGTAGAGTATTATATAGGGAATAGGGCCCTGGTCTACAGTAGAGTATTATATAGGGAATAGGGCCCTGGCCTAAAGTAGAGTATTATATAGGGAATAGGGCCCTGGTCTACAGTAGAGTATTATATAGGGAATAGGGCCCTGGTCTACAGTAGAGTATTATATAGGGAATAGGGCCCTGGTCTAAAGTAGAGTATTATATAGGGAATAGGGCCCTGGTCTACAGTAGAGTATAATATAGGGAATAGGGCCCTGGTCTAAAGTAGAGTATTATATAGGGAATAGGGCCCGGGTCTAAAGTAGAGGATTATATAGGGAATAGGGCCCTGGTCTAAAGTAGAGTATTATATAGGGAATAGGGCCCTGGTCTACAGTAGAGTATTATATAGGGAATAGGGCCCTGGTCTAAAGTAGAGTATTATATAGGGAATAGGGCCCTGGTCTAAGGTAGAGGATTATATAGGGAATAGGGCCCTGGTCTAAAGTAGAGTATTATATAGGGAATAGGGCCCTGGTCTAAAGTAGAGTATTATATAGGGAATTGGGCCCTGGTCTACAGTAGAGTATTATATAGGGAATATGGCCCTGGTCTACAGTAGAGTATTATATAGGGAATAGGGCCCTGGTCTATAGTAGAGTATTATATAGGGAATTGGGCCCTGGTCTAAAGTAGATTATTATATAGGGAATAGGGCCCTGGTCTAAAGTAGAGTATTATATAGGGAATGGGGGCCCTGGTCTAAAGTAGAGGATTATATAGGGAATAGGGCCCTGGTCTAAAGTTGAGTATTATATAGGGAATAGGTCCCTGGTCTAAAGTAGAGTATTATATAGGGAATAGGGCCCTGGTCTAAAGTAGAGGATTATATAGGGAATAGGGCTCTGGTCTAAAGTAGAGTATTATATAGGGAATAGGGCCCTGGTCTAAAGTAGAGTATTACATAGGGAATAGGGCTCTGGTCTAAAGTAAAGTATTATATAGGGAATAGGGCCCTGGTCTACAGTAGATAATTATATAGGGAATAGGGCCCTGGCCTAAAGTAGAGTATTATATAGGGAATAGGGCCCTGTTCTACAGTAGAGTATTATATAGGGAATAGGGCCCTGGTCTAAAGTAGAGTATTATATAGGGAATATGGCCCTGGTCTACAGTAGAGTATAATATAGGGAATAGGGCCCTGGTCTACAGTACAGTATTATATAGGGAATATGGCCCTGGTCTAAAGTAGAGTATTATATAGGGAATATGGCCCTGGTCTACAGTAGAGTATTATATAGGGAATAGGGCCCTGGCCTAAAGTAGAGTATTATATAGGGAATAGGGCCCTGGTCTACAGTAGAGTATTATATAGGGAATAGGGCCCTGTTCTACAGTAGAGTATTATATAGGGAATAGGGCCCTGGTCTAAAGTAGAGTATTATATAGGGAATAGGGCCCTGGTCTACAGTAGAGTATAATATAGGGAATAGGGCCCTGGTCTACAGTAGAGTATTATATAGGGAATAGGGCCCCGGTCTAAGGTAGAGGATTATATAGGGAATAGGGCCCTGGTCTAAAGTAGAGTATGATATAGGGAATAGGTCCCTGGTCTAAAGTAGAGTATTATATAGGGAATAGGGCCCTGGTCTAAAGTAGAGGATTATATAGGGAATAGGGCTCTGGTCTAAAGTAGAGTATTATATAGGGAATAGGGCCCTGGTCTAAAGTAGAGTATTACATAGGGAATAGGGCTCTGGTCTAAAGTAAAGTATTATATAGGGAATAGGGCCCTGGTCTAAAGTAGAGTATTATATAAGGAATTTGGCCCTGGTCTAAAGTAGAGTATTATATAGGGAACAGGGCCCTGGTCTAAAGTAGATTATTATATAGGGAATGGGGCCCTGGTCTAAAGTAGAGGATTATATAGGGAATAGGGCCCTGGTCTAAAGTAGAGGATTATATAGGGAATAGGATCCTGGTCTAAAGTAGAGTATTATATAGGGAATAGGGCCCTGGTCTAAAGTAGAGGTTAACATAGGGAATATGGCCCTGGTCTAAAGTAGAGTATTATATAGGGAATTGGGCCCTGGTCTACAGTAGAGTATTATATAGGGAATAGGGCTCTGGTCTAAAGTAAAGTATTATATAGGGAATAGGGCCCTGGTCTACAGTAGATGATTATATAGGGAATAGGGCCCTGGTCTACAGTAGAGTATTATATAGGGAATGGTGCCCTGGTCTAAAGTAGAGGATTATATAGGGAATAGGGCCCTGGTCTAAAGTAGAGGATTATATAGGGAATAGGGCCCTGGTCTAAAGTAGAGTATTATATAGGGAATATGGCCCTGGTCTAAAGTAGAGGATTATATAGGGAATATGGCCCTGGTCTAAAGTAGAGTATTATATAGGGAATATGGCCCTGGTCTAAAGTAGAGTATTATATAGGGAATAGGGCCCTGGCCTAACGTAGAGTATTATATAGGGAATAGGGCCCTGTTCTACAGTAGAGTATTATATAGGGAATAGGGCCCTGGTCTAAAGTAGAGTATTATATAGGGAATATGGCCCTGGTCTACAGTAGAGTATAATATAGGGAATAGGGCCCTGGTCTAAAGTAGAGTATTATATAGGGAATATGGCCCTGGTCTACAGTAGAGTATAATATAGGGAATAGGGCCCTGGTCTATAGTAGAGTATTATATAGGGAATTGGGCCCTGGTCTAAAGTAGATTATTATATAGGGAATAGGGCCCTGGTCTAAAGTAGAGTATTATATAGGGAATGGGGCCCTGGTCTAAAGTAGAGGATTATATAGGGAATAGGGCCCTGGTCTAAAGTAGAGTATTATATAGGGAATAGGTCCCTGGTCTAAAGTAGAGTATTATATAGGGAATAGGGCCCTGGTCTAAAGTAGAGGATTATATAGGGAATAGGGCTCTGGTCTAAAGTAGAGTATTATATAGGGAATAGGGCCCTGGTCTAAAGTAGAGTATTACATAGGGAATAGGGCTCTGGTCTAAAGTAAAGTATTATATAGGGAATAGGGCCCTGGTCTACAGTAGATAATTATATAGGGAATAGGGCCCTGGCCTAAAGTAGAGTATTATATAGGGAATAGGGCCCTGTTCTACAGTAGAGTATTATATAGGGAATAGGGCCCTGGTCTAAAGTAGAGTATTATATAGGGAATAGGGCCCTGGTCTACAGTAGAGTATAATATAGGGAATAGGGCCCTGGTCTACAGTACAGTATTATATAGGGAATATGGCCCTGGTCTAAAGTAGAGTATTATATAGGGAATATGGCCCTGGTCTACAGTAGAGTATTATATAGGGAATAGGGCCCTGGCCTAAAGTAGAGTATTATATAGGGAATAGGGCCCTGGTCTACAGTAGAGTATTATATAGGGAATAGGGCCCTGTTCTACAGTAGAGTATTATATAGGGAATAGGGCCCTGGTCTAAAGTAGAGTATTATATAGGGAATAGGGCCCTGGTCTACAGTAGAGTATAATATAGGGAATAGGGCCCTGGTCTACAGTAGAGTATTATATAGGGAATAGGGCCCTGGTCTAAAGTAGAGGATTATATAGGGAATATGGCCCTGGGCCTACAGTAGAGTATTATATAGGAATAGGCCCAGGTCTAAAGTAGAGTATATAAAGGGAATATGGCCCTGGTCTAAAGTAGAGTATTATATAGGGAACAGGGCTCTGGTCTACAGTAGAGTATAATCTAGGAATAGGGCCCTGGTCTATAGTAGAGTATTATATAGGGAATTGGGCCCTGGTCTAAGTAGATTATTATATAGGGAATAGGGCCCTGGTCTAAAGTAGAGTATTATATAGGGAATGGGGCCCATGGTCTAAAGTAGAGCTTATATAGGGAATAGGGCCCTGGTCTAAAGTTGAGTATTATATAGGGAATAGGACTCTGGTCTAAAGTAAAGTATTATATAGGGAATAGGGCCCTGGTCTACAGTAGATATTATATAGGG
>NW_024057845.1:0-10000 GCF_016432855.1 Salvelinus namaycush
GGGAGGTGTATTATTCCAACCCCTATTGTGTGTTTCTGGCAGGAGGTGTATTATCCCACCCCTAGTTGTGTTGTCCTGGCAGGAGGTGTATTATTCCACCCCTAGTTGTGTTTCTCTGCCAGGGAGGTGTATTATTCCACCCCTAGTTGTGTTGTTTCTGGCAGGGAGTGTATTATTCCACCCCTAGTTGTGTTGTTCTGGCAGGGAGGTGTATTATTCCACCCTAGTTGTGTTGTTCTGGCAGGGAGGTGTGTTATTCCACCCCTAGTTGTGTTGTTCTGTCAGGGAGGTGTTTATTCCACCCCTAGTTGTGTTGTTCTGGCAGGGAGGTGTATTATCCCCCCCCTAGTCGTGTTGTTCTGCAGGGAGGTGTATTATTCCACCCTAGTTGTGTTGTTCTGGCAGGGAGGTGTATTATTCCACCCCTATTGTGTTGTTCTGGCAGGGAGGTGTGTTATTCCACCCCTAGTTGTGTTGTTCTGTCAGGGAGGTGTATTATTCCACCCCTAGTTGTGTTGTTCTGGCAGGGAGGCTGTATTATTCCACCCTAGTTGTGTTGTTCTGGCAGGGAGGTGTATTATTCCACCCCTAGTTGTGTTGTTCTGGCAGGGAGGTGTGTTATTCCACCCCTAGTTGTGTTGTTCTGGCAGGGAGGTGTATTATTCCACCCCTAGTTGTGTTGTTCTGGCAGGGAGGTGTATTATTCCACCCCTAGTTGTGTTGTTCTGGCAGGGAGGGTGTATTATTCCACCCCTAGTTGTGTTGTTCTGGCAGGGAGGTGTATTATTCCACCCCTAGTTGTGTTGTTCTGGCAGGGAGGTGTATTATTCCACCCCTAGTTGTGTTGTTCTGGCAGGGAGGTGTATTATTCCACCCCTAGTTGTGTTGTTCTGGCAGGAGGTGTATTATTCCACCCCTAGTTGTGTTGTTCTGGCAGGGAGGTGTATTATTCCACCCCTAGTTGTGTTGTTCTGGCAGGGAGGTGTATTATTCCACCCCCTAGTCGTGTTGTTCTGGCAGGGAGGTGTATTATTCCACCCCTAGTTGTGTTGTTCTGGCAGGGAGGTGTATTATTCCACCCCTAGTTGTGTTGTTCTTGGCAGGGAGGTGTATTATTCCACCCCTAGTTGTGTTGTTCTGGCAGGGAGGTGTATTATTCCACCCCTAGTTGTGTTGTTCTGGCAGGGAGGTGTATTATTCCACCCCTAGTTGTGTTGTTCTGGCAGGGAGGTGTATTATTCCACCCCTAGTTGTGTTGTTCTGGCAGGGAGGTGTATTATTCCACCCCTAGTTGTGTTGTTCTGGCAGGGAGGTGTATTATTCCACCCCTAGTTGTGTTGTTCTGGCAGGGAGGTGTATTATTCCACCCCTAGTTGTGTTGTTCTGGCAGGGAGGTGTATTATTCCACCCCTAGTTGTGTTGTTCTGGCAGGGAGGTGTATTATTCCACCCCTAGTTGTGTTGTTCTGGCAGGGAGGTGTATTATTCCACCCCTAGTTGTGTTGTTCTGGCAGGGAGGTGTATTATTCCACCCCTAGTCGTGTTGTTCTGGCAGGGAGGTGTATTATTCCACCCCTAGTTGTGTTGTTCTGGCAGGGAGGTGTATTATTCCACCCCTAGTCGTGTTGTTCTGGCAGGGAGGTGTATTATTCCACCCCTAGTCGTGTTGTTCTGGCAGGGAGGTGTATTATTCCACCCCTAGTTGTGTTGTTCTGGCAGGGAGGTGTATTATTCCACCCCTAGTTGTGTTGTTCTGGCAGGGAGGTGTATTATTCCACCCCTAGTTGTGTTGTTCTGGCAGGGAGGTGTATTATTCCATCCCTAGTTGTGTTTCTCTGGCAGGGAGGTGTATTATTCCACCCCTAGTTGTGTTGTTCTGGCAGGGAGGTGTATTATTCCACCCCTAGTTGTGTTTCTCTGGCAGGGAGGTGTATTATTCCACCCCTAGTTGTGTTGTTCTGGCAGGGAGGTGTATTATTCCACCCCTAGTTGTGTTGTTCTGGCAGGGAGGTGTATTATTCCACCCCTAGTTGTGTTGTTCTGGCAGGGAGGTGTATTATTCCACCCCTAGTTGTGTTGTTCTGGCAGGGAGGTGTATTATTCCACCCCTAGTTGTGTTGTTCTGGCAGGGAGGTGTATTATTCCACCCCTAGTTGTGTTGTTCTGGCAGGGAGGTGTATTATTCCACCCCTAGTTGTGTTGTTCTGGCAGGGAGGTGTATTATTCCACCCCTAGTTGTGTTGTCTCTGGCAGGGAGGTGTATTATTCCACCCCTAGTTGTGTTGTCTCTGGCAGGGAGGTGTATTATTCCACCCCTAGTTGTGTTGTTCTGGCAGGGAGGTGTATTATTCCACCCCTAGTTGTGTTGTTCTGTCAGGGAGGTGTATTATTCCACCCCTAGTTCGTGTTGTTCTGGCAGGGAGGTGTATTATTCCACCCCTAGTTGTGTTGTTCTGGCAGGGAGGTGTAGTTATTCCACCCCTAGTTGTGTTGTTCTGCAGGGAGGTGTATTATTCCACCCCTAGTTGTGTTGTTCTGGCAGGGAGGTGTATTATTCCACCCCTAGTTGTGTTGTTCTGGCAGGGAGGTGTATTATTCCACCCCTAGTTGTGTTGTTCTGGCAGGGAGGTGTATTATTCCACCCCTAGTTGTGTTTCTCTGGCAGGGAGGTGTATTATTCCACCCCTAGTTGTGTTGTTCTGGCAGGGAGGTGTATTATTCCACCCCTAGTTGTGTTGTTCTGGCAGGGAGGTGTATTATTCCACCCCTAGTTGTGTTGTTCTGGCAGGGAGGTGTATTATTCCACCCCTAGTCGTGTTGTTCTGGCAGGGAGGTGTATTATTCCACCCCTAGTTGTGTTGTTCTGGCAGGGAGGTGTATTATTCCACCCCTAGTTGTGTTGTTCTGGCAGGGAGGTGTATTATTCCACCCCTAGTTGTGTTGTTCTGGCAGGGAGGTGTATTATTCCACCCCTAGTCGTGTTGTTCTGGCAGGGAGGTGTATTATTCCACCCCTAGTTGTGTTGTTCTGTCAGGGAGGTGTATTATTCCACCCCTAGTTGTGTTTCTCTGGCAGGGAGGTGTATTATTCCACCCCTAGTTGTGTTTCTCTGGCAGGGAGGTGTATTATTCCACCCCTAGTTGTGTTGTTCTGGCAGGGAGGTGTATTATTCCACCCCTAGTTGTGTTGTTCTGGCAGGGAGGTGTGTTATTCCACCCCTAGTTGTGTTGTTCTGTCAGGGAGGTGTATTATTCCACCCCTAGTTGTGTTGTTCTGGCAGGGAGGTGTATTATTCCACCCCTAGTTGTGTTGTTCTGGCAGGGAGGTGTATTATTCCACCCCTAGTTGTGTTGTTCTGGCAGGGAGGTGTATTATTCCACCCTAGTTGTGTTTCTCTGGCAGGGAGGTGTATTATTCCACCCCTAGTTGTGTTGTTCTGGCAGGGAGGTGTATTATTCCACCCCTAGTCGTGTTGTTCTGGCAGGGAGGTGTATTATTCCACCCCTAGTCGTGTTGTTCTGGCAGGGAGGTGTATTATTCCACCCCTAGTCGTGTTGTTCTGGCAGGGAGGTGTATTATTCCACCCCTAGTCGTGTTGTTCTGGCAGGGAGGTGTATTATTCCACCCCTAGTTGTGTTGTTCTGGCAGGGAGGTGTATTATTCCACCCCTAGTTGTGTTGTTCTGGCAGGGAGGTGTATTATTCCACCCCTAGTTGTGTTGTTCTGGCAGGGAGGTGTATTATTCCACCCCTAGTTGTGTTTCTCTGGCAGGGAGGTGTATTATTCCACCCCTAGTTGTGTTGTTCTGGCAGGGAGGTGTATTATTCCACCCCTAGTTGTGTTTCTCTGGCAGGGAGGTGTATTATTCCACCCCTAGTTGTGTTGTTCTGGCAGGGAGGTGTATTATTCCACCCCTAGTCGTGTTGTTCTGGCAGGGAGGTGTATTATTCCACCCCTAGTTGTGTTGTTCTGGCAGGGAGGTGTATTATTCCACCCCTAGTTGTGTTGTTCTGGCAGGGAGGTGTATTATTCCACCCCTAGTTGTGTTGTTCTGGCAGGGAGGTGTATTATTCCACCCCTAGTTGTGTTGTTCTGGCAGGGAGGTGTATTATTCCACCCCTAGTCGTGTTGTTCTGGCAGGGAGGTGTATAATTCCACCCCTAGTTGTGTTGTTCTGTCAGGGAGGTGTATTATTCCACCCCTAGTTGTGTTGTTCTGGCAGGGAGGTGTATTATTCCACCCCTAGTTGTGTTTCTCTGGCAGGGAGGTGTGTTATTCCACCCCTAGTTGTGTTTCTCTGGCAGGGAGGTGTATTATTCCACCCTAGTTGTGTTGTTCTGGCAGGGAGGTGTATTATTCCACCCCTAGTCGTGTTGTTCTGGCAGGGAGGTGTATTATTCCACCCCTAGTCGTGTTGTTCTGGCAGGGAGGTGTATTATTCCACCCCTAGTTGTGTTGTTCTGGCAGGGAGGTGTATTATTCCACCCCTAGTTGTGTTGTTCTGGCAGGGAGGTGTATTATTCCACCCCTAGTTGTGTTGTTCTGGCAGGGAGGTGTATTATTCCACCCCTAGTCGTGTTGTTCTGGAAGGGAGGTGTATAATTCCACCCCTAGTTGTGTTGTTCTGTCAGGGAGGTGTATTATTCCACCCCTAGTTGTGTTGTTCTGGCAGGGAGGTGTATTATTCCACCCCTAGTTGTGTTTCTCTGGCAGGGAGGTGTGTTATTCCACCCCTAGTTGTGTTTCTCTGGCAGGGAGGTGTATTATTCCACCCCTAGTTGTGTTGTTCTGGCAGGGAGGTGTATTATTCCACCCCTAGTTGTGTTGTTCTGGCAGGGAGGTGTGTTATTCCACCCCTAGTTGTGTTGTTCTGTCAGGGAGGTGTATTATTCCACCCCTAGTTGTGTTGTTCTGGCAGGGAGGTGTATTATTCCATCCCTAGTTGTGTTGTTCTGGCAGGGAGGTGTATTATTCCACCCCTAGTTGTGTTGTTCTGGCAGGGAGGTGTATTATTCCACCCCTAGTTGTGTTTCTCTGGCAGGGAGGTGTATTATTCCACCCCTAGTTGTGTTGTTCTGGCAGGGAGGTGTATTATTCCACCCCTAGTCGTGTTGTTCTGGCAGGGAGGTGTATTATTCCACCCCTAGTCGTGTTGTTCTGGCAGGGAGGTGTATTATTCCACCCCTAGTCGTGTTGTTCTGGCAGGGAGGTGTATTATTCCACCCCTAGTTGTGTTGTTCTGGCAGGGAGGTGTATTATTCCACCCCTAGTTGTGTTGTTTTGGCAGGGAGGTGTATTATTCCACCCCTAGTTGTGTTGTTCTGGCAGGGAGGTGTATTATTCCACCCCTAGTTGTGTTTCTCTGGCAGGGAGGTGTATTATTCCACCCCTAGTTGTGTTGTTCTGGCAGGGAGGTGTATTATTCCACCCCTAGTTGTGTTTCTCTGGCAGGGAGGTGTATTATTCCACCCCTAGTTGTGTTGTTCTGGCAGGGAGGTGTATTATTCCACCCCTAGTCGTGTTGTTCTGGCAGGGAGGTGTATTATTCCACCCCTAGTTGTGTTGTTCTGGCAGGGAGGTGTATTATTCCACCCCTAGTTGTGTTGTTCTGGCAGGGAGGTGTATTATTCCACCCCTAGTTGTGTTGTTCTGGCAGGGAGGTGTATTATTCCACCCCTAGTTGTGTTGTTCTGGCAGGGAGGTGTATTATTCCACCCCTAGTCGTGTTGTTCTGGCAGGGAGGTGTATAATTCCACCCTAGTTGTGTTGTTCTGTCAGGGAGAGTATTATTCCACCCCTAGTTGTGTTGTTCTGGCAGGGAGGTGTATTATTCCACCCCTAGTTGTGTTTCTCTGGCAGGGAGGTGTGTTATTCCACCCCTAGTTGTGTTTCTCTGGCAGGGAGGTGTATTATTCCACCCCTAGTTGTGTTGTTCTGGCAGGGAGGTGTATTATTCCACCCCTAGTCGTGTTGTTCTGGCAGGGAGGTGTATTATTCCACCCCTAGTCGTGTTGTTCTGGCAGGGAGGTGTATTATTCCACCCCTAGTTGTGTTGTTCTGGCAGGGAGTTTTTAGAAAGGCTTGTTATAGTGGCTGATTGCCGACGCAAGTGGTATATAGACTGGATGTTCTTCCGTCTGTTAGCATTTGGAAAAAGCAATGGCCATATCCCAAAGGGCACCCTGTTCACAAGTGCACTAAGTAGGGAACACGGTGCCATTTGACCTCTCAGATGTTTTAAAAGCAGTTTATTGTTAACTGACACCTGTCACCTGCTGATGTTCACTGTTCACTGGTGCCATTTGTCACGTTAGCTCTGAAAGAAATGTACAGTACATTATCCATCTGTTGTTTTCCATCCTCACCTGAATCTGTCTGGGCGTTTTAACTGAGTCCTGGTGACACAGGCACGAGGGCTACATCCTCCTTGGCAGCAGTTCTACTGGTAGGAGGAGGAGGTGGACGTGGAGTAGTGGAGGTGGGATGGAGGTGGGATGGAGGAGGTGGGGTGGAGGGGGTGGGGTGAAGGAGGTGGGGTGGAGGAAGAGGTGGAGTAGGTGCGGGACAGAGAGGTGGAGGAGGGAGGTGAGTGGGGGACAGTGGTGGAGGGGGAGGAGGGGGGGAGGGAGGTGTGGGAGGGGGAGGAGGAGGGTGGAGGAGTATTCTATTAGTATACTATACTATTCTGTAAGGGCTGGATTCCATCCGCATCGCAGAAGTATCCGTGTAAAAATGTTCAGGTAATTTCCTTTTTGAGCCGACATACGCAGCATTTGGAATGCGTTTGAATGCAGTCTCTTCGAACGCGGGAGTACTACCTTTAAATTTCTTCTGCTATACTTCTGTGATACGGATTGAATCCAGCCCTAATACTCTGCCAGAGCATCTAAACATTGTAACAACTTAGGTAGGGAAGTCCTTCACAGCATGTCTATAAGGGACCACCCTGGCTAATTGTTCCCTGGCTAATTGATCACCCTGGCTAATTGTCTGGACCAAGACCCGATCCAGACCAGAGCCAGACCAAACCCAGACAGACCCAGACCAGAGCCAGACCCAGACCAGACCCAGACCAAGAGGTGGTGAGAGGCGAAGCTGACAGAACTACTGGACAAGCTAGGACTATCCCCCTTGTTAGCTCACTAGCTAGAACTGCTGGACAAACCTAGGACTATGCCCCTTGTTAGCTCACTAGCTAGAACTACTGGACAAACCTAGGACTATGCCCCTTGTTAGCTCCACTTATTACTTAAGGTTTTGTCCATGAGGCTTTAATGTTCATTTATAATGTATTCTCCAGTCATAGTGTTCTCAACTGTAAGCTTCCCAGAGTGGTGAGAGTAGAGGTGTGAAATGTAATTTTTCTCCCCTTAACCCGAACATAGTAGCGCGTCCTTTGAGGAACTGATATCCTTACCGGTGTGTGTGTATGTGTGTGTTTGTGTGTGAAATCCAAATCCCCCAGTCCAGCCAGCCCCTGACTCACCAGAGTGGTTTCTTTCAGTTCAGTCTCTCATTCTATCATTCTTTCATTCTCTCACTCTTTCTATTCTTTTTCTCTGTCATTTTTCTCTCTGGTGCTGACTCTGGCACAGTGTGCTGTAATGATACCACTCCTAGTATTAACTTCCCATCCCCCGAGCGCTCTGCTTGAGGAGGGAGAGAGGGACAGGGGAGGGGCAGAGATGAACTCATTGGCCCAGAACACTGGGATCTCTGGAATTCTAGAACAGGGGAGGGGGAGAGATGAACTCATTGGCCCAGAACACTGGGATCTCTGGAATTCTAGAACAGGGGAGGGGCAGAGATGAACTCATTGGCCCAGAACACTGGGATCTCTGGAATTCTAGAACAGGGGAGGGGGAGAGATGAACTCATTGTCCCAGAACACTGGGATCTCTGGAATTCTAGAACAGGGGAGGGGCAGAGATGAACTCATTGGCCCAGAACACTGGGATCTCTGGAATTCTAGAACGGGGGGGGGGGGGGGGGGGGCATTCCCTGGTTCCGACTGTTCCGACAGAGCAGTTATTACAGCTGGGCTGGAGCAGAACCAGAAGGTGGAAGGGGATAGAGTTGGAGGGTTATGGTTGGATGGTCAGAGTTGGAGGGTTATGGTTGGAGGATTATGGTTGGAGGGTTAGAGTTGGAGGGTTAGAGTTGGAGGGTTATGGATGGAGGGTCAGAGTTGGAGGCTTATGATTGGAGGGTTATGGTTGGAGGGTTATGGTTGGAGGGTCAGAGTTGGAGGGTTATGGTTGGAGGGTTATGGTTGGAGGGTTATGGTTGGAGGGTTATGATTGGAGGGTTACGATTGGAGGGTTATGATTGGAGGGTCAGAGTTGGAGGCTTATGGTTGGAGGGTTATGGTTGGAGGGTCAGAGTTGGAGGGTTATGGTTGGAGGGTTATGGTTGGAGGGTTAGAGTTGGAGGGTTATGGTTGGAGGGTCAGAGTTGGAGGGTTATGGTTGGAGGGTTATGGTTGGATGGTCAGAGTTGGAGGGTTATGGTTGGAGGGTCAGAGTTGGAGGGTTATGGTTGGAGGGTTATGGTTGGAGGGTTATGGTTGGAGGATTATGATTGGAGGGTTATGGTTGGAGGGTCAGAGTTGGAGGATTATGGTTGGAGGGTTATGGTTGGAGGGTCAGAGTAGGAGGGTTATGGTTGGAGGGTTATGGTTGGAGGGTTATGGTTGGAGGGTTATGGTTGGAGGGTCAGAGTTGGAGGGTTATGGTTGGAGGGTTAGAGTTGGAGGGTTATGGTTGGAGGGTTATGGTTGGAGGGTTATGGTTGGAGGGTTATGGTTGGAGGGTTAGAGTTGGTGTGTTATGATTGGAGGGTCAGAGTTGGAGTGTTATGGTTGGAGGGTCAGAGTTGGAGGGTTATGGTTGGAGGGTTAGAGTTGGAGGGTTATGGTTGGAGGGTTATGGTTGGAGGGTTATGGTTGGAGGGTCAGAGTTGGAGGGTTATGGTTGGAGGGTCAGAGTTGGAGGGTTATGGTTGGAGGGTTAGAGTTGGAGGGTTATGGTTGGAGGGTTAGAGTTGGAGGGTTATGGTTGGAGGGTTATGGTTGGAGGGTTATGGTTGGAGGGTAGAGTTGGAGGGTTATGGTTGGAGGGTCAGAGTTGGAGGGTTATGGTTGGAGGGTTATGATTGGAAGGTTATGGTTGGAGGGTTAGCGTTGGAGGGTTATGATTGGAGGGTTATGGTTAGAGGGTTAGAGTTGGAGGGTTATGGTTGGAGGGTCAGAGTTGGAGGGTTATGGTTGGAGGGTCAGAGTTGGAGGGTTATGGTTGGAGGGTTAGAGTTGGAGTGTTATGATTGGAGGGTCAGAGTTGGAGGGTTATGGTTGGAGGGTTAGAGTTGGAGGGTTATGGTTGGAGGGTCAGAGTTGGAGGGTTATGGTTGGAGGGTTAGAGTTGGAGTGTTATGATTGGAGGGTCAGAGTTGGAGGGTTATGGTTGGAGGGTTAGAGTTGGAGGGTTATGGTTGGAGGGTTAGAGTTGGAGGGTTATGGTTGGAGGGTTAGAGTTGGAGTGTTATGATTGGAGGGTCAGAGTTGGAGGGTTATGGTTGGAGGGTTAGAGGTGGAGCGTTATGGTTGGAGGGTTATGATTGGAGGGTTATGATTGGAGGGTTATGGTTAGAGGGTTGGAGTTGGAGGGTTATGGTTGGAGGGTTATGGTTGGAGGGTTAGAGTTGGAGGGTTATGGTTGGAGGGTTATGATAGGAGGGTTATGATTGGAGGGTTATGGTTGGAGGGTTATTGTTGGAGGGTTAGAGTTGGAGGGTTATGGTTGGAGGGTTATGGTTGGAGTGTCAGAGTTGGAGGGTTATGATAGGAGGGTTATGATTGGAGGGTTATGGTTGGAGGGTTATGGTTGGAGGGTCAGAGTTGGAGGGTTATGATAGGAGGGTTATGGTTGGAGGGTTATGATTGGAGGGTTATGGTTGGAGGGTTATGATTGGAGGGTTATGATTGGAGGGTTATGGTTGGAGGG
>NW_024057845.1:12500-47500 GCF_016432855.1 Salvelinus namaycush
ATTGGCCCAATTCTGCCCTACATGCGTTATTTGGAGTTTTTCTTTGTACTTGTAATACAGTCTTGCAAAACTCTGCATGCAATATTTCAGTTGGATGTTTGTCCCATTTAGTAAATTCATTATTAGAGAGTGGACCCCATACTTCACTGCCATATAGAGCAATTGGTTCTATAACTGATTGAAAAATTTTGAGCCAGATTCTAATTGGAATTTCAATTTTGATGTTCCTTTGAATGGCATAGAATGCTCTTCTTGCTTTGTCTCTCAGCTCATTCACAGCCATGTGAAAGCTACCTGTGTTGCTGATATTTAGTCCTAGATATGTGTAGTTTTTGGTGTGTTCTAATAGGACTGTGTCCAAATAGAATTTATATTTGTCATCCTTATTTCCGGACCTTTTTTGGAATATCATTATATTTGTTTTTTTTAGGTTAACGGTCAGAGCCCAGGTCTGACAGAACCTGTGAAGACGATCTAGGTGCTGCTGTAACCCCTCTTTAGTGGGAGACAGCAGCACCAGGTCATCTGCGTACAGCAGACACTTGATTTCAGTGTTGTGTAGGGTGATACCAGGTGCTGCCGATTCTTCTAATGTTTTTGCCAATTCATTAATGTAGATGTTAAATAATGTTGGACTTATTGGGCAGCCCTGTTTCACTCCTCGCCCCTGAGAGAAGAAGTCTGTTTGCTTGTTGCCAATTTTAACCGCACATTTGTTTTTAGTGTACATTGATTTAATAAAATCATATGTTTTCCCTCCAATACCACTTTCTATTAGTTTATAAAAAAGACCTTCGTGCCAAATTGAATCAAATGCTTTCTTGAAATCTACAAAACACGAGTAGATTTTGCCTTTGTTTTGGTTAACTTGTTTATCAATTAGAGTGTGGAGGGTGTAAATGTGGTCTGTTGTACGATAATTTTTTAGAAATCCAATCTGGCTTCTGCTCAGGACGTTGTTGTCACGTTCCTGACCTGTTTTCTGTTAGTTTTGTATGTGTTAGTTGGTCAGGACGTGAGTTTGGGTGGGCAGTCTATGTTTTGTGTTTCTATGTTGGTTTAATGGGTACCTGATATGGTTCTCAATTAGAGGCAGGTGGTTTTCATCTCCTCTGATTGAGAATCATATTAAGGTAGGTGGTGTCACATTGTTTGTTTGTGGGTGGTTGTCTCCTGTGTCAGTGTCTGTATGTTACGCCACACGGGACTGTTTCGGTTTTGCTTGTTCGTTCGTTTTGTATGTAGTCTGTTTCCTGTTCATGCGTTCTTCACGTTATATGTAAGTTCGTGTCCAGGTCTGTCTACATCGTTTATTTGTTTTGTAGTTTATCAAGTGTATTTCGTTTCGTCTTCGTCTTGTTTAATAAATCATTATGTCACATAACCACGCTGCATTTTGGTCGAATCACTACTCCTCCTCTTCGTATGAAGAGGAGGAGGAATTCCGTTACAGAACCACCCACCAACAAAAGATCAAGCAGCGGTGTAACGGGAGAGAGAGACAGCGCACGAAGCAGGATTTCTGGTCTTGGGAGGAAATCATGGAAGGAAAAGGACCATGGGCTAAAGTTGGAGTGAATCGCCGCCCATGGGAACAGCTGGAGGCAGCTCGGAGAGCGGAGGAAACCGGAGAGAGGAACCGGCGTTATGAGGGGACGCGTCTAGCACGGAAGCCCGAAAAGCCCGTGAGTACTACCCAAAAATTTCTTGGGGGGGGGCTAAGAGGTAGTGAGCCAAGGGCAGGTAGGAGACCTGCGCCCACTTCCCAGGCTAACCGTGGAGAGCGGGAGTACGGGCAGACACCGTGTTACGCAGTAGAGCGCACGGTGTCTCCTGTACGTGTTCATAGCCCGGTGCGGGTTATTCCACCTCCCCGCACTGGTAGGGCTAGATTGAGCGTTGAGCCGGATGTCATGAAGCCGGCCCTACATATCTGGCCACCAGTACGTCTCCTCGGGCCGGCTTACATGGCACCAGCCTTACGCATGGTGTCCCCGGTTCGCCTACATAGCCCGGTGCGGGTTATTCCACCTCCCCGCACTGGTCGGGCGACGGGGAGCATTCAACCAGGTAAGGTTGGGCAGGCTCAATGCTCAAGGGAGCCAGTACGCCTGCACGGTCCGGTATTTCCGGCGCCACCTCCCCGCCCCAGCCCAGTACCACCAGTGCCTACTCCACGCACCAGGCTTCCAGTGCGTTTCCAGAGCCCTGTTCCTCCTCCACGCACTCTCCCTATGGTGCGTGTCTCCAGTCCAGTGCCTCCAGTTCCGGCACCACGCACTAAGCCACCTGTGCGTCTCCAGAGCCCTGTACGCACTGTTTCTTCTCCCCGCACTCGCCCTGAGGTGCGTGCCCTTAGCCCGGTACCACCAGTGCCGGTACCACGCACCAGGCCTATAGTGCGCTTCGAGAGGTCAGTGTGCCCTGTCCCTGCTCCCCGCACTAGCCTGAAGGTGCGTGTCCTTAGCCCGGTGCCTCCAGTTCCGGCACCACGCACCAGGCCTACAGTGCGCCTCATCCGGCCTGAGCCATCTGTCTCTCCAGCGCCATCTGAGCCATCCGTCTCCCCAGCGCCATCTGAGCCATCCGTCTCCCCAGCGCCATTAGAGCCGCCCGTCTGTCCCGAGCCGTCAGAGCCGTTAGTCAGTCAGGAGCCGCTAGAGCCATTCGTCAGTCAGGATCTGCCAGAGCCGCCAACCAGACAGGATCTGCCAGAGCCGCCAACCAGACAGGATCTGCCAGAGCCGCCAACCAGACAGGATCTGCCAGAGCCGCCAACCAGACAGGATCTGCCAGAGCCGCCAACCAGACAGGATCTGCCAGAGCCGCCAACCAGACAGGATCTGCCAGAGCCGTCAGCGAGCCATGAGCGTCCATAGCCGTCAGCTAGCCATGAGCGTCCAGAGCCGTCAGCGAGCCATGAGCGTCCAGAGCCGTCAGCAAGCCATGAGCGTCCAGAGCCGTCAGCCAGCCATGAGCGTCCAGAGCCGTCAGCCAGCCATGAGCGTCCAGAGCCGTCAGCCAGCCATGAGCTGCCCCTCAGCCCAGAGCTGCCATTAATCCTGAACTGCCCCTCAGTCCAGAGCTGTCTCTCTGTCCGGAGCTGCCCTTCAGCCCGGAGTTGCCCCTCTATCCTGAGCTACCTCTCTATCCTGACCTACCTCTCTGTCCTGAGCTACCTTATCCCGGTGCTGCCCCTTGTCCCGGTGCTGCCCCTTATTTTGATGTTATCCTGTAAATTAAGTGGGTGTAATAGGAGGGTGGTCAGTCGGAGGGGGAGACGTAAGCTGGGATTGACTATGGTGGGGTGGGGACCTCGCCCAGAGCCTGAGCCACCACCGTGGTCAGATGCCCACCCAGACCCTCCCCTAGACTTTGTGCTGGTGCGCCCGGAGTTCGCACCTTAAGGGGGGGGGGGTTATGTCACGTTCCTGACCTGTTTTCTGTTAGTTTTGTATGTGTTAGTTGGTCAGGACGTGAGTTTGGGTGGGCAGTCTATGTTTTGTGTTTCTATGTTGGTTTAATGGGTACCTGATATGGTTCTCAATTAGAGGCAGGTGGTTTTCATCTCCTCTGATTGAGAATCATATTAAGGTAGGTGGTGTCACATTGTTTGTTTGTGGGTGGTTGTCTCCTGTGTCAGTGTCTGTATGTTACGCCACACGGGACTGTTTCGGTTTTGTTTGTTCGTTCGTTTTGTATGTAGTCTGTTTCCTGTTCATGCGTTCTTCACGTTATATGTAAGTTCGTGTCCAGGTCTGTCTACATCGTTTATTTGTTTTGTAGTTTATCAAGTGTGTTTCGTTTCGTCTTCGTCTTGTTTAATAAATCATTATGTCACATAACCACGCTGCATTTTGGTCGAATCACTACTCCTCCTCTTCGTATGAAGAGTTGTGTTCGTCAAGGAAATTATGTAGTCTGCTATTTATAATACTGCAGAGAATTTTCCCCAAGTTGCTGTTAACGCAAATTCCTCTGTAATTATTTGGGTCAAATTTGTCTCCATTTTTATAGATTGGTGTGATCAATCCCTGGTTCCAAATATCGGGGAAAATACCTGCAGTGAGGATAATGTTGAAGAGTTTGAGTATAGCAAATTTGAATTTGTGGTCTGTATATTTGATCATTTCATTTAAAATACCATCAGCACCACAGGCCTTTTTGGGTTGGAGATTGCATAGTTTTTCCAATAATTCTTCTTCTGTAATTGGGGTATCCACAGGATTCTGATAGTCTTTGACTGCTAATTCAAGGGTTTGTAATTTTTCTTGTATATCTTTTTGTTCTGGGCTCTTTGTTATATTGCTGTAGAGGTTTGCAAAGTGATTTCTCCACATATCCCCATTTTGGATAGCCAATTCCTCATGATGAGGTTTGTTTAATTTATTCCAATTCTCCCAGAAGTGGTTTGAGTCTATGGATTCCTCAATTCCATCCAGCTGATTTCTAATGTGCTGTTCCTTTTTTGTTCTTAGGGTGTGTTTGTATTGCTTCAGTGTTTCCCCATATTGAAGGCGTATATTTTTGTTGTCTGGTTCTCTGTGTTTTTGATTAGATATATTTCTCAATGACTTTCTTAGATTTTTGCAATCATTATCAAACCATTTTTCATCATCTGTTATTTTTGGTTTGCTTTTATGCTTCTTTAGATTAGCCAAGGAGGCTAATTTGTCAAATATAAAGTTTATGTTCCTAACGGCCAAATTTACACCTTCATTGCTGAAGGAGAATGTTAAGGCTAAAAAGTTGTCCAGGAGAGATTGTATTTTTTGGCTACTAATTGCTTTTTGGTAGATGTCTGTACTGTTTGCACTCCATCTATAGGCCTGTTTAGTACCATGTAATTTATTGGGCCGTGATGCTTCATGGTTGGGTTCTGCTCTTCTCAGATACACTGTGATTTTACTGTGGTCTGAGAGAGGTGTTAGTGGGCTGACTGTGAAGGCTCTGAGAGACTCTGGGTTTAGGTCAGTGAGGAAGTAGTCTACAGTGCTGCTGCCAAGGGATGAGCTGTAGGTGTACCTACCAAAAGAGTCTCCTCTTAGCCTGCCATTGACAGTGTTCGACAGAGCCTCAGGAGCTGTACTCCGTTTTTGTTTTTCACTTTGTCATAGTTGTTTCTGTGGGGGTATGTGGGGAGGGAAAGGTTATTGCTTCCTGGTAGGTGTTTATCCCCATGACTGTTAATAGTGTCTTGTTCTTCTGCTGTTCTAGCATTCAGGTCTCCACAGACCAGTACGTTGCCTTGGGCCTGAAAGTGACTAATCTCCCCCTCTAGAATGGAGAAGCTCTCTTCATTGAAGTAGGGTGACTCTGAGGGGGGAATGTATGTGGCACAGAGGAAGACGTGTTTATCTGTTAAGATAGCCTCCTTGTTGATTTTTAACCAGATAAAGAATTCTCCTGTTTTGATCAATTCGATTGAATTAATTAGTTCAGATTTATACCATATTAGCATTCCCCCTGAGTCTCTGCCCTGTTTGATTCCTTTTAATTTAGTGGATGGTATGATTATCTCCTTATAACCTAGTGGACAGCCAGTGGAAACATCACCTCTGCACCATGTTTCCTGTAGTACTACAATATCAACATCATCAATTTATTTCAGGAAGTCTGGGTTTCTGCTCTTTAGCCCAAAAGCTTTTCTCTCTCTCTCTGTCTCTCTCTCTCTCTCCCTCTCTCTCTCTCTCTCTGTCTCTCTCTCTCTCTCTCTCTCACGCTCTCTTTCTCTGTCTCTCTCTCTGTCTGTCTGTCTGTCTGTCTCTCTCTCTCTATCTCTTTCTCTTATTCTCTCTGTCTCTGTCTCTGTCTCTGTCTCTGTCTCTGTCTCTGTCTCTGTCTCTGTCTCTGTCTCTGTCTCTCTGTCTCTCTGTCTCTCTCTCTCTCTCTCTCTCACGCTCTCTTTCTCTGTCTGTCTGTCTGTCTGTCTGTCTGTCTGTCTGTCTGTCTGTCTGTCTGTCTGTCTGTCTGTCTGTCTGTCTGTCTGTCTGTCTGTCTGTCTGTCTGTCTGTCTGTCTGTCTGTCTGTCTGTCTGTCTCTCTCTCTCTCTCTCTCTCTCTCTCTCTCTCTCTCTTTCTCTTTCTCTTATTCTCTCTCTGTCTCTCTCTCTGTCTCTCTGTCTCTCTCTCTGTCTCTCTCTCTCTCTGTCTCTCTGTCTCTCTGTCTCTCTGTCTCTCTGTCTCTGTCTCTGTCTCTGTCTCTGTCTCTGTCTCTGTCTCTGTCTCTGTCTCTGTCTCTGTCTCTGTCTCTGTCTCTGTCTCTGTCTCTGTCTCTGTCTCTCTCTTCGTTCTCTCTCTCTCTGTAGCTGAACAGAGCGATGCATGAAGAGAATACAGGCAGCTCAACTGCTCATGCTGTGGGAAATATGTAAACTAGTATATGATGTTGATGTTTGACAGAATGTCTTTGGGTCTATAATTTGCTTGACTTATATGTACTTATGTAGCTCAACTGTAGCTGAGGTAAACAGAGTCAGGAGCTATAATGATGTCGCTGATCTGTAGCTGAGGTAAACACAGTCAGGAGATATAATGATGTAGCTGATCTGTAGCTGAGGTAAACAGAGTCAGGAGATATAACGATGTAGCTGATCTGTAGCTGAGGGATACAGAGTCAGGAGATATAACGATGTAGCTGATCTGTAGCTGAGGGATACAGAGTCAGGAGCTATAATGATGTCGCTGATCTGTAGCTGAGGTAAACACAGTCAGGAGATATAATGATGTAGCTGATCTGTAGCTGAGGTAAACAGAGTCAGGAGCTATAATGATGTCGCTGATCTGTAGCTGAGGTAAACAGAGTCAGGAGATATAATAATGTCGCTGATCTGTAGCTGAGGTAAACAGAGTCAGGAGATATAACGATGTAGCTGATCTGTAGCTGAGGTAAACAGAGTCAGGAGATATAATGATGTAGCTGATCTGTAGCTGAGGTAAACAGAGTCAGGAGATATAATGATGTAGCTGATCTGTAGCTGAGGTAAACAGAGTCAGGAGATATAATGATGTCGCTGATCTGTAGCTGAGGTAAACAGAGTCAGGAGATATAACGATGTAGCTGATCTGTAGCTGAGGTAAACAGAGTCAGGAGATATAACGATGTAGCTGATCTGTAGCTGAGGGAAACAGAGTCGGGAGATATAATGATGTAGCTGATCTGTAGCTGAGGTAAACAGAGTCAGGAGATATAACGATGTAGCTGATCTGTAGCTGAGGGATACAGAGTCGGGAGATATAATGATGTAGCTGATCTGTAGCTGAGGTAAACAGAGTCAGGAGATATAACTCTCTGGAACACTCTTCTTGTCCTTGTCATAGGAGACACTGGAGAAAAAGTGGAGATATTTATAGTGACTTCTTCTTTCGTTGACAGTGCAGCACATTCTGTTGCCAATGTTCACAAGCAGATTATGTGGAATGACTGTTCCTCAACACATGTTTTTATGAACCACAAGACTTTCTGACCTTCGCTCTTTGAATTGAATAACTGTTTTCTTCGCACTGTAAACATCTTGGATGAAACCAAATGAAAATTGTTGCTAGCTGTATTATTTTTTTAATAATCTGGTATTAGCCCACATGCTCTGTGATGCTAGCCTGAGTGCCAGTGTGTTTGTGCTCTTTTGCTAACCCCTATGAGTGTTATTTAGCTCATGAGGCGGCACCATAACACAAACATATGTGGGACTAGGCTAATAGGCTAATTGAATACCAGTTTAGACTGAGGAGTCATGTGAGTTGTGTTGTTGCCACGTGGGTATTCAGTCAGGTCTCCGTGTGGTGAGGAGGGTTGTGTTGTTGTCGTCTCAGTGACAGGGTCCAGCTGTGGTTGTCACGGTGACATGGTCCAACTGATGGGGAGGGGTTGTGGTTGCCACGGCCACAGCTTAGGGTAGTACCGGTCAGACACTCTCTTCCTGTTCTGTCGGCCCGACAACCACACAGGGATGTCACCGCTTTCATTCTGTAACTCAAACGTCTCTCTCATAGTTTGCACAAAAGCAAAACTATTTCAACTTTGTGTATGCAAAATAGCTTATTTTACTTTTAGTGCTGTACCATGGCATGGTTGTATTTATTAGTGGTGTTATTTTGGTGGTGTTATCCTCTCCTCACCTCTACCCTCCCTCTCCTCCCCTCTTCTCCTCTCCTCATCGCCTCCTCTCCTCTCCTCTTCTCCTCTTCTCCTCTTCTCCTCATCTCCTCTTCTCCTCTCCTCTCCCCTCCTCTCCCCTCCTCTCCTCTCCTCTCCCCTCCTCTCCTCTCCTCTCCTCTTCTCCTCATCTCCTCATCTCCTCCTCTCCTCACCTCTACCCTCCCCTCCTCTCCTCTCTTATCCTCTCCTCTCCTCTCCTCTCCTCATCTCCTCCTCTCCTCACCTGTCCCCTCCCGTCCTCTTATCTTCTCTCCTCTTCTCTTTTCTCCTCTCCTCTCCTCTTCTCCTCTCCTCCTCTCCTCCTCTTTTCTTCTCTTCTCTTCTCCACTCCTCTTCTCCTCTCCTCTCCTCTCCTCTGCACTCCTCTCCACTCATCTCCTATTCTTCTCTCCTATTATCTTCTTTTATATCCTCCTCTCTCCTTTCCCCTTCTCTCCTCTCCTCTCCACCCTGGATTACATCCTCCGTCTCCTCTCTGATACACATCGTTGTGGACGTTGTCGCCGGCCCTTCTGAGGAAGGAAACAGATGTTGATAACTTCTTAATTACGGTAATCTCAGCTCCATTAAAAGGCATTCAGTCACGATTAAACAGTATCGTATCATAATAATGATCATCATATGGATGTTGCCGTTACGTTGCTTCAGCATTGTGTTGAAGGCATTACCCTATCTAAACGGCTCAGAGTGGCACACCCTGATCTGTTTCACCTGTCTTTGTGATTGTCTCCACCCCCCCTTCCAGGTGTCACCCATCTTCCCCAATATCCCATGTGTATTTATACCTGTGTTCTCTGTTTGTCTGTTGTCAGGTCGTCTTGTTTGTGAAGCCAACCAGCGTTTTTGTGTCAGCTCCCGCTTTTCCCCAGTCTCTTTTTTTCTCGTCCTTCTGGTTTTTGACCCTTGCCTGTCCTGACCCTGTATCTACTAGCCTGACCACGCTGTCAGCCCCTGACCCTGTATCTACTAGCCTGACCACGCTGTCAGCCCCTGACCCTGTATCTACTAGCCTGACCACTCTGTCAGCCCCTGACCCTGAGCCTGCCTGCCGTCCTGTTCCTTTGCCCCTGTTGCTGTAATAAACAGTGTTACTTCGATACGGTCTGCATCTGGGTCTTACCTTGATTGATGATACAGAGATGTATAGAGAAACGCATTACCCTCCTGTTGTGACTCATCCTTTTATACATGATCTATAACCTGAAATAATTTAACCTCCATTTTATGTCAACAAAACACATTACGCATTTCTGTAATGGTTGATCAGGTGTGCTAGTGGAACATGTTTCTCTCTCTCTTTCTCTCTCTTTCTCTCTCTCTCTCTCTTTCTATCTCTGTTTCACTCTCTCTCCCCTCTCTCTCCTTCCTCTCTCCCTTCTCTCTCCCTCTTTATCTGTAGGTCTGGCTGATAGACTAATGTTTTGCTGGCAGCGCTAGCCTCTGTTGCTGCCTTGCAGCTGAGCCTCAGAGTGGACCAGCCATGATGATGGTTCAGGCCTCAGGACAGACAGACAGGTAGAAAGACACTCCATCACACGGCTGTCCTCCAGACCAAACCAGCACCCAGATGGTCAGAAATTATTTTCCCAATCCTTCTTCCACCAGAAGCTTCGACACACACACACACACACACACACACACACAGAGACTCACACATAGTGACACACACAGAGAGAGTGAGAGAGTGAGAGAGAGAGTGAGAGAGAGAGAGAGAGTGAGAGTGAGAGTGAGAGTGAGAGTGAGAGTGAGAGTGAGAGTGAGAGAGAGAGAGAGATACACAGAGTCACACACACAGAGACTCACACACAGCGACACACACAGATACACACACAGATACACACTCAGAGAGAGAGAGAGAGAGAGAAAAAGAGGCACAAACACAGAGTCACACACACACACAGAGCAACACAAACAAACACACAAACACAGGGACTCACACACAGCAACACACACACACACACACACACACAGAGAAAGAGTGAGAAGGAAAGAGAGAGAGAGAGAAAGAGAGACACAAACAGAGTCACACACATAGAGCAAAACACACAAACACAGAGCAACACACACAGCGACACACACACAAATTAACACAATTGACCTGGCAAATTCTTTCTTGACTGCTATTATATGATATGAAGTGCTGCCAGCAAGGCAAATATTAGTCTTGAAGCGCTCTCCCGCCTAGCTTTATTTTCATTGTGAGCTCACAACAAAAGCTTAACGGAGGAGCTTTGGGCTAATGCTAGTGGACTGTGCTGTACCAACATGGTGTAAATGGGGTTAAACTCATATTGTTCGCCTCTAAAAGTGTCGATAACAGAACAAAACTCAAGTATCCCTCCGATTTAATCCTGTTAAATGCTCTTTGGTTATGCTGTAAATATTTATCTCCCTCTCCCACTCTCTCTTTCTCTCTCTCTCTCTCTCTCTCTCTCTCTCTCCATCTCCCTCTCCCACTCTCTCTTTCTTTCCCTCTCTCCATCTCCCTCTCCCACTCTCTTTCTTTCTTTCCCTCTCTCTCTCCATCTCCCTCTCCCGCTCTGTCTTTTTATCTCCTTCTCCCCTCCCCTGGTGACAATCTAGAGCGTTTATTCAAAATGAGTCTGAGATGAAAGTGCCTAATTACCTCCATTCAAACAGCTGGGGTCTTTGATATAGAAAAATGACTTTTTTTATGGAAAGGTATTGCTTTTTTGAAAATCCATAGTTCAGTCGAGCTCTAATATTGACTTCAAGGCCGCGGCGTTTTCAACTGGTGTAGGAAGGAGACTGCTGACAGTCTCGTGACTCCTATTGCTTCACTACGATCCTCCAGCAGCCATATACCTACAGGGCCAGCTGTGTTTCCTTGTGGTCAAGTCACCTGACCAGGAAACACACTTGGGAATTAGTTCTAGGAAGGCATGCTCAGTGTGTGTGTGTGTGTGTGTGTGTGTGTGTGTGTGTGTGTGTGTGTGTGTGTGTGTGTGTGTGTGTGTGTGTGTGTGTGTGTGTGTGTGTGTGTGTGTGTGTGTGTGTGTGTGTGTGTGTGTGTGTGTGTGTGTGTGTGTGTGTGTGCCTGCGTGTTGTCGTGGAATATCGAATCAAAGGGAAGAGAGACTGCAGAGTCTTTCAAACAGCACTTACAACAGTGCATAGAAAAAAAGCTCAACGAACTGTTCAATGCTTTTATAGAGAACATACATACAACACCTTTCTGTATACGTGGCAGTCAGTAGATAGTGTGTAAAAGGTCATTAGTTGTCTGTGCACACTTTAACATCTGGCACATAACAACGATACAATTACCAGAAAATAGCTTTAACGTTCATCCAAGTGTTTCTTTCCAAAGATTTCACATGTGCAAAGGGGATTTAGCAGTCAACGAGTTGAATCGAACAACGTTTCTAACTAGGGGTGTCGTTGCTACAACAACGTTTCTAACTAGGGGTGTCGTTGCTACAACAGACATAATGTGCACAACCTGTTCTTAGAACAGGATTTTCTATGATGTTCGAAAGAAAATCAGTCTCACCCTGAATTTATCTTATCTGTCCGGAAAGCCATATCCACTCACTGACACTCCCAAGAGGTCCAAGGTGGGTCCGCCTCTGCTCCGTTTTAGTTGGGAGTGTGTGGTACCCTGAGCCACGTCTAACGCCCCTGCACGCAGTCTAACCTCGGTCTCCTGGGAGCAATCAGCAAGCGGAGTTAGCATCCCAACGATGTCACCAAATTGTCGTGGAATATCTAATCAAAGGGAAGAGTGACAGCAGATTCTTTCAAACAACATTTTATAAAAAAAGATTTGCAAAAATGGAGAATCACCTATCCACTCAACAGTGTATAGTTGAAAAGGGCTATTTGTAAGGGCTATTTGAACAAGAAGGAGAGTGACGGAATACTGCATCAGATGACCTGGCTTCCACAATCACCCGACCTCAACCCAATTGAGATGCTTGGGCCACAGAGTGAAAGAAAAGCAGCCAACAAATGCCCAGCATATGTTGGGAACTCCTTCAAGACTATTGGAAAAGCATTCCTCGTGAAGCTGGTTGAGAGAATGTCAAGAGTGTGCAAAGCTGTCGTCAAGGCAAAGGGTGGCTACTTTGAAGAATCTTAAAATATACTTTTTTGGTTACGACATGATTCCATATGTATTATTTCATAGTTTTGATGTCTTCACTATTATTCTACAATGTATAAAATAGTAAAAAATCCCTTGAACGAGTAGGTGTGTCCAATCTTTTGACTGGTACTGTACATTTATCTCTTTCATATGTTTATGTCTCTACTCCCCCTTTTCCCTCTATCTCGCTTTATTTTCTCTTTCTGAAAGCAACTCTATGTTTCTGTTTTGTTATCTCTGCTTTCTCTTCTCCCTCCCTGTTCTTTGTTTCAAATGAAATTCAAATTATTCAAAGCAGTATACTGTATACAGTCCCAGTTTGACTAGCTAGTTGTAGCCAGCCATTACTGACGCATCTGTTCTCTTCAAATTCTCTTTCTCCTTCTCTCCTTCTCTCCTTCTCTCTTCTCTCCTTCTCTCTTCTCTCCTTCTCTCCTTCTCTCCTTCTCTCCTTCTCTCCTTCTCTCCTTCTCCTTCTCTCCTTCTCTCCTTCTCTCTTTCTCCTTCTCTCCTTCTCTCCTTCTCTCCTTCTCTCCTTCTCTCCTTCTCTCCTTCTCTCCTTCTCTCCTTCTCCTTCTCTCCTTCTCTCCTTCTCTCTTTCTCCTTCTCTCCTTCTCTCCTTCTCTCCTTCTCTCCTTCTCTCATTCTCTCATTCTCTCATTCTCTCCTTCTCCTTCTCTCCTTCTCTCTTCTCTCTAGTACCCCATTAGGGACACACTCCATTAGGGACACACTGAGGATTACCCCATTAGGGTTATGGTTACTCCATTAGGGTTATTTTTACCCCATTAGGGTTATGGTTACCCCATTAGGGACATACTGAAATAGATATCTATCCTCTCTCTCTCTCTCTTTCTCCACCCTCCCCTCCCCCGGCACCTCAATCGCGGTTCTAACAACACAGTTAATTTTCAGAAGGCGAAGGAGAAGAGGAGAGATGAAATGATGGTGAGCTAAAATTAATACCTCCATAAATAAGGGAGGCCATTAAGAGTGATTGGGAGGCGGAAGATTCATTAGTGCTCCCCACTGTCTTCCAGAGAGCTACTCCCAGATTGTACACAGTCTATATTCTACACAAGCAGTCTACACAGACAGTCTATAGACTACAGTCTATATTCTACACAAGCAGTCTACACAGACAGTCTATAGACTACAGTCTATATTCTACACAAACTGTCTACACAGACAGTCTATAGACTACAGTCTATATTCTACACAAGCAGTCTACACAGACAGTCTATAGACTACAGTCTATATTCTACACAAACTGTCTACACAGACAGTCTATAGACTACAGTCTATATTCTACACAAACAGTCTACACAGACAGTCTATAGACTACAGTCTATATTCTACACAAACAGTCTACACAGACAGTCTATAGACTACAGTCTATATTCTACACAAACAGTCTACACAGACAGTCTATAGACTACAGTCTATATTCTACACAAACAGTCTACACAGACAGTCTATAGACTACAATCTATATTCTACAGTACAATCTATATTCTACACAAACAGTCTACACAGACAGTCTATAGACTACAGTCTATATTCTACACAAACTGTCTACAGTCTACAAAGTACCCACAGTCTAGAGACTACACAAATAGTCAATACAGACGGTCTACAGACTATACACAGTCCATAGCCTACATAAAAAGTCTACACAGACAGTGGTGGCACACATTTGGTATTTCTGGGAGTTTGCCAAAATTGAATTTGTTTTCGAATTCTTTGTGGGTCTGTGTAATCTGAGGCAAATATGTGTCTCTAATATGGTCATACATCTGGCAGTAGGTTAGGAAGTGCAGCTCAGTTTCCACTTACTTTTGTGGGCAGTGTGCACATAGCCGATCTTCTCTTGAGAGCCAGGTCTGCCTACGTCGGCCTTTCTCAATAGCAAGGCTATGCTCACTGAGTCTGTACATAGTCAAAGCTTTCCTTAATGTTGGGTCAGTCACAGTGGTCAGGTATTCTGCTACTGTGTACTCTCTGTGTACACTCTCTCTCTCTCGCTCTCTCTCTCTCTCGCTCTCTTTCTCTTTCTCTCTCTCTCTCTCTCTCTCTTTCACTCTCGCTCTCTTTCTCTCTCGCTCTCTTTCTGTCTTTCACTCTCTCACTTTCTCTCTCTCTTTCACTCTCTCTCTACACCCAGATTGTACACAGTCTATATTCTACACAAACAGTCTACACAGACAGTCTATAGACTACAGTCTATATTCTACACAAACTGTCTACACAGACAGTCTATAGACTACAGTCTATATTCTACACAAACAGTCTACACAGACAGTCTATAGACTACGGTCTATATTCTACACAAACAGTCTACACAGACAGTCTATAGACTACAGTCTATATTCTACACAAACTGTCTACACAGACAGTCTATAGACTACAGTCTATAGACTACAGTCTATATTCTACACAAACAGTCTACACAGACAGTCTATAGACCCACTCTCTCTCTCTCTCTCTCTCTCTCTCTCTCTCTCTCTCTCTCTCTCTCTCTCTCTCTCTCTCTCTCTCTCTCTCTCTCTCTCTCTCTCTCTCTCTCTCTCTCTCTCTCTCTCTCTCTCTCTCTCTCTCTCTCTCTCTCTCTCTCTCTCTCTCTCTCTCTCTCTCTCTCTCTCTCTCTCTCTCTCTCTCTCTCTCTCTCTCTCTCTCTCTCTCTCTCTCTCTCTCTCTCTCTCTAGTGAGAATAGTCCTAATTCTGCTCTGCATGTATTATTTGTGGTTTTGCGTCGTACACAAAATATATTTTTGCAGAATTCTGAATGCAGAATCTCAATTGTCGTCCCCCCCCCATTTTGTGAATTGATGTTTGGTGAGTGGACCCCAGACCTTATAACCATAGAGGGCAATGTGTTCGATAACTGATTGAAGTATTTTAGCCAGATCCTAATTGGGATGTTGAGGTTTATGTTCCTTTTGATGACATAGAAGGCCCTCCTTGCCTTGTCTCTCACTCGCTCTGTCTCTCTCTCATGTAGAGACTGTGAAAGGAGCATCGTATCTTGTATCTTGGCAGGCTGATGTGGAGAGATAACATTTCAGATCTGATCAACATCAGAATAATAATACCCTCCCTCCCTCTCGTCCCTCCTTGTCCTCATCTTCCCCCACCTCCTCCCTTTCTTCCACCTCTTCATATCCTCCCTTCTCCTCCTCCCCCCTCTCTTCCATATCCTCTTCCTCTCCTCCCCTTTTCTCCTCCTCCTCCTCCACCTCCATCTCTCTCATTACATACCCCCTGGCAGGTGCAATTAGAACACAAGCCACCCAGGGAATAGCCTTGTTTACGTCCAGCTGTGTTTATACTGTAGTGAACCCTCCAACGCCCTGACAACTAGATTTAAAAAATGTCTTCTTCATGAATGTAACATGACTGAAAGATATTGTAGAACCAAATATCTTTAGAAATCTCGTTAAGTCTCTTAGTTAGGTCCCTCCTGTGAGGGAAGAGGAGTTTCATTTACTCTCTACCATCTCAAAGCAAGCCATGCCCTAAATTGCTTTTCTAATGCACAAATAAATGTTTTTATGAGAAATCAATCACTCTGACTGAGAATATGAGAATAACTGACTGGTCTGACTAGACTGACTGGTCTGATTAGACTGACTGGGCTGGAATGACTGGAATGACTGGAATGACTGGAATGACTGGAATGACTAGACTGACTGGGCTGGTCTGACTAGACTGACTGGAATGACTAGACTGACTGATCTGACTAGACTGACTGGAATGACTGGACTGACTGGTCTGACTAGACTGACTGGAATGACTGGACTGACTGGTCTGACTGGACTGACTAGACTGACTGGAATGACTGGACTGACTAGACTGACTGGAATGACTGGACTGACTGGTCTGACTGGAATGACTGGAATGACTGGAATGACTGGACTGACTGGAATGACTGGACTGACTGGAATGACGAGACTGACTGGTCTGACTGGAATGACTGGAATGACTAGACTGACTGGGATGACGAGACTGACTGGTCTGACTGGAATGACTGGAATGATTAGACTGACTGGGCTGACTGGACTGACTGGAATGACTGGAATGACTAGACTGACTGGGCTGGTTAGACTGACTAGACTGACTGGTCTGACTAGACTGACTGACTGGTCTGACTGGACTGACTGGAATGACTGGAATGACTGAAATTGACTGGAATGACTGGTCTGACTGGAATGACTAGACTGACTAGACTGACTAGTCTGACTGGGCTGGTCTGACTAGACTGACTGGACTGACTGGAATGACTGGACTGACTAGACTGACTGGAATGACTGGACTGACTGGTCTGACTGGTCTGACTGGAATGACTGGAATGACTGGAATTGACTGGAATGACTGGTCTGACTGGAATGACTAGACTGACTAGACTGACTAGTCTGACTGGGCTGGTCTGACTAGACTGACTGGACTGACTGGAATGACTAGACTGACTAGACTGACTGGAATGACTGGACTGACTAGACTGACTGGAATGACTGGACTGACTGGTCTGACTGGTCTGACTGGAATGACTAGACTGACTAGACTGACTAGTCTGACTGGGCTGACTAGTCTGACTGGGCTGGTCTGACTAGACTGACTGGACTGACTGGAATGACTGGACTGACTTGACTGGACTGACTGGACTGACTGGACTGACTGGACTGACTGGACTGACTGGAATGACTGGAATGACTGGACTGACTAGACTGACTAGACTGACTGGAATGACTGGACTGACTGGAATGACTAGACTGACTGGACTGACTGGACTGACTGGAATGACTAGACTAACTGGTCTGACTGGAATGACTGGACTGACTAGAATGACTGGAATGACTGGAATGACTGGACTGACTAGACTGACTGGAATGACTAGACTGACTGGGCTGGTTAGACTGACTGGAATGACTAGACTGACTGGTCTGACTAGACTGACTGGGATGACGAGACTGACTGGACTGATTAGACTGACTAGACTGACTAGACTGACTGGAATGACTAGACTGACTATACTGACTGGTCTGACTAGACCGACGAGACTGACTGTAATGACTGGACTGACTGGAATGACTAGACTGACTAGACTGACTGGTCTGACTAGACCGACGAGACTGACTGTAATGACTGGACTAACTGGACTGACTGGACTGACTGGACTGACTGGACTGACTAGACTGACTAGACTGACTGGACTGACTAGACTGACTAGACTGACTGGACTGACTGGACTGACTGGACTGACTAGACTGACTGGACTGACTGGACTGACTGGACTGACTAGACTAACTGGACTGACTGGACTGACTAGACTAACTGGACTGACTGGAATGACTGGAATGACTGGAATGACTGGACTGGTTAGACTGACTGGGATGACGAGACTGACTGGACTGATTAGACTGACTAGACTGACTGGAATGACTAGACTGACTAGACTGACTGGAATGACTAGACTGACTAGACTGACTGGAATGACTAGACTGACTGGTCTGACTGGTCTGACTGGAATGACTAGACTGACTAGACTGACTGGAATGACTAGACTGACTAGACTGACTGGAATGACTAGACTGACTGGTCTGACTGGTCTGACTGGAATGACTAGACTGACTAGACTGACTGGAATGACTAGACTGACTGGTCTGACTAGACTGACTAGACTGACTGGTCTGACTGGAATGACTAGACTGACTGGAATGACTAGACTGACTAGACTGACTAGACTGACTGGTCTGACGAGACTGACGAGACTGACTGGAATGACTGGACTGACTGGAATGACTAGACTGATTGGTCTGACTAGACTGACTAGACTGACTAGACTGACTGGTCTGACTGGAATGACTAGACTGACTAGACTGACTGGAATGACTAGACTGACTGGTCTGACTAGACTGACGAGACTGACTGGAATGACTAGACTGACTGGTCTGACTAGAATGACTGGACTGACTGGACTTACTGGAATGACTAGACTGACTGGACTGACTGGACTGACTGGACTGACTGGACTGACTGGACTGACTGGACTGACTGGACTAACTGGACTGGACTGACTGGAATGACTAGACTGACTGGACTGACTAGACTGACTGGACTGACTGGAATGACTGGAATGACTGGACTGACTGGAATGACTGGACTGACTTGACTGGACTGACTGGACTGGACTGACTGGACTGACTAGAATGACTGGACTGACTGGAATGACTGGACTGACTGGACTGACTGGAATGACTGGAATGACTGGAATGACTAGAATGACTGGTATGACGAGACTGACTGGACTGATTAGACTGACTGGGCTGGTTAGACTGACTGGAATGACTAGACTGACTGGTTTGACTAGACTGACTGGTATGACGAGACTGACTGGACTGATTAGACTGACTAGACTGACTAGACTGACTGGAATGACTAGACTGACTGGTCTGACTAGACTGACTGGTCTGACTGGTCTGACTGGAATGACTAGACTGACTGGAATGACTAGACTGACTAGACTGACTGTTCTGACTAGACCGACGAGACTGACTGTAATGACTGGACTGACTGGAATGACTAGACTGACTAGACTGACTGGTCTGACTAGACCGACGAGACTGACTGGACTGACTGGACTGACTGGACTGACTGGACTGCCTGGACTAGACTGACTGGACTGACTGGAATGACTGGAATGACTGGACTGACTTGACTGACTGGACTGACTGGACTGACTGGACTGACTGGAATGACTGGACTGACTGGACTGACTGGACTGACTGGACTGACTAGACTAACTGGACTGACTGGAATGACTGGACTGACTGGACTGACTGGACTGACTAGACTGACTAGACTGACTGGAATGACTAGACTGACTAGACTGACTGGACTGATTAGACTGACTAGACTGACTAGACTGACTGGAATGACTAGACTGACTAGACTGACTGGAATGACTAGACTGACTGGTCTGACTGGTCTGGCTGGAATGACTAGACTGACTAGACTGACTGGAATGACTAGACTGACTAGACTGACTGGAATGACTAGACTGACTGATCTGACTGGTCTGACTGGAATGACTAGACTGACTAGACTGACTGGAATGACTAGACTGACTGGTCTGACCAGACTGACTAGACTGACTGGTCTGACTGGAATGACTAGACTGACTGGAATGACTAGACTGACTAGACTGACTGGTCTGACTAGACTGACGAGACTGACTGGAATGACTGGACTGACTGGAATGACTAGACTGATTGGTCTGACTAGACTGACTAGATTGACTGGTCTGACTGGAATGACTAGACTGACTAGACTGACTAGACTGACTGGTCTGACTGGAATGACTAGACTGACTAGACTGACTGGAATGACTAGACTGACTGGTCTGACTAGACTGACGAGACTGATTGGAATGACTAGACTGACTAGACTGACTAGACTGACTAGACTGACTAGACTGACTGGAATGACTAGACTGACTAGACTGACTAGACTGACTGGTCTGACTAGACTGACGAGACTGACTGGAATGACTAGACTGACTAGACTGACTGGACTGACTAGACTGACTGGTCTGACTGGAATGACTGGACTGACTGGACTTACTGGAATGACTAGACTGACTAGACTGACTGGAATGACTGGTCTGACTGGACTGACTGGACTGACTGGAATGACTGGAATGACTAGACTGACTGGGCTGGTTAGACTGACTGGAATGACTAGACTGACTGGAATGACTAGACTGACTGGGATGACTGGAATGACTGGAATGACTGGGCTGACTGGAATGACTAGACTGACTGGAATGACTGGACTGACTGGTCTGACTGGACTGACTGGACTGACTAGAATGACTGGAATGACTGGAATGACTGGACTGACTGGACTGACTGGAATGACTGGAATGACTGGAATGACTGGAATGACTAGACTGACTGGACTGACTGGACTGACTAGACTGACTGGTCTGACTAGACTGACTAGACTGACTGGACTGACTAGACTGACTAGACTGACTAGACTGACTGGACTGACTAGACTGACTGGTCTGACTAGACTGACTGGACTGACTGGTCTGACTAGACTGACTGGACTGACTAGACTGACTGGTCTGACTAGACTGACTGGACTGACTGGACTGACTGGACTGACTGGACTGACTGGACTGACTGGACTGACTAGACTGACTGGACTGACTAGACTGACTAGACTGACTAGACTGACTAGACTGACTAGACTGACTGACTGGACTGACTGGACTGACTAGACTGACTAGACTGACTGGACTGACTGGACTGACTGGACTGACTGGACTGACTGGACTGACTGGAATGACTGGAATGACTGGACTGACTAGACTGACTAGACTGACTGGACTGACTGGACTGACTAGACTGACTGGACTGACTGGACTGACTGGACTAGACTGACTGGACTGACTGGAATGACTGGACTGACTGGAATGACTGGACTGACTGGAATGACTGGACTGGTTAGACTGACTGGGATGACGAGACTGACTGGACTGATTAGACTGACTAGACTGACTAGACTGACTGGAATGACTAGACTGACTAGACTGACTGGAATGACTAGACTGACTAGACTGACTGGAATGACTAGACTGACTGGTCTGACTGGTCTGACTGGAATGACTAGACTGACTAGACTGACTGGAATGACTAGACTGACTAGACTGACTGGAATGACTAGACTGACTGGTCTGACTGGTCTGACTGGAATGACTAGACTGACTGGACTGACTGGACTGACTAGACTGACTTGTCTGACTAGACTGACTAGACTGACTAGACTGACTGGTCTGACTAGACTGACTAGACTGACTGGACTGACTAGACTGACTGGTCTGACTAGACTGACTGGACTGACTGGACTGACTGGACTGACTGGACTGACTGGTCTGACTAGACTGACTGGACTGACTAGACTGACTGGTCTGACTAGACTGACTGGACTGACTGGACTGACTGGACTGACTAGACTGACTGGTCTGGCTAGACTGACTGGACTGACTAGACTGACTAGACTGACTAGACTGACTGGTCTGACTAGACTGACTAGACTGACTGGACTGACTAGTCTGACTAGACTGACTGGTCTGACTAGACTGACTGGTCTGACTAGACTGACTGGACTGACTAGACTGACTGGTCTCACTAGACTGACTGGACTGACTGGACTGATTGGACTGACTAGACTGACTGGAATGACTAGACTGACTGGGCTGACTAGACTGACTGGACTGACTAGACTGACTGGAATGACTGGACTGACTTGACTGGACTGACTGGACTGACTGGACTGACTGGAATGACTAGACTGACTGGAATGACTGGACTGACTGGACTGGACTGACTGGACTGACTAGACTGACTGGACTGACTGGACTGACTGGACTGACTGGAATGACTAGACTGACTGGAATGACTGGACTGACTGGACTGACTGGACTGACTGGACTGACTAGACTGACTGGAATGACTGGACTGACTGGACTGACTAGACTGACTGGACTGACTGGGCTGACTGGACTGACTGGACTGACTAGACTGACTGGACTGACTGGACTGACTAGACTGACTGGACTGACTGGACTGACTGGACTGACTGGACTGACTAGACTGACTGGTCTGACTAGACTGACTAGACTGACTGGACTGACTAGACTGACTAGACTGACTAGACTGACTGGACTGACTAGACTGACTGGACTGACTGGACTGACTGGACTGACTAGACTGACTAGACTGACTGGAATGACTGGAATGACTGGACTGACTAGACTGACTAGACTGACTGGAATGACTGGACTGACTGGAATGACTAGACTGACTGGACTGACTGGACTGACTGGAATGACTAGACTAACTGGACTGACTGGAATGACTGGACTGACTGGAATGACTGGAATGACTGGAATGACTAGACTGACTGGACTGGTCTGACTGGAATGACTAGACTGACTGGTCTGATTAGACTGACTAGACTGACTAGACTGACTGGAATGACTAGACTGACTAGACTGACTGGAATGACTAGACTGACTAGACTGACTGGAATGACTAGACTGACTGGTCTGACTGGTCTGACTGGAATGACTAGACTGACTAGACTGACTGGAATGACTAGACTGACTGGTCTGACTGGTCTGACTGGAATGACTAGACTGACTAGACTGACTGGAATGACTAGACTGACTAGACTGACTGGACTGACTAGACTGACTAGACTGACTGGTCTGACTAGACTGACTAGACTGACTGGTCTGACTGGAATGACTAGACTGACTAGACTGACTGGAATGACTAGACTGACTGGTCTGACTAGACTGACGAGACTGACTGGAATGACTGGACTGACTGGAATGACTAGACTGACTGGTCTGACTAGACTGACTAGACTGACTGGTCTGACTGGAATGACTAGACTGACTTGACTGACTAGACTGACTGGTCTGACTGGAATGACTAGACTGACTAGACTGACTGGACTGACTAGACTGACTGGTCTGACTAGACTGACTGGACTGACTAGACTGACTAGACTGACTAGACTGACTGGTCTGACTAGACTGACGAGACTGACGAGACTGACTGGAATGACTAGACTGACTAGACTGACTAGACTGACTGGAATGACTAGACTGACTGGTCTGACTGGTCTGACCGGAATGACTGGACTGACTGGACTTACTGGAATGACTAGACTGACTAGACTGACTGGAATGACTGGTCTGACTGGACTGACTGGAATGACTGGAATGACTAGACTGACTGGGCTGGTTAGACTGACTGGAATGACTAGACTGACTGGAATGACTAGACTGACTGGGATGACTGGAATGACTGGAATGACTGGACTGACTGGACTGACTAGACTGACTGGACTGACTGGACTGACTGGACTGGACTGACTGGACTGACTGGACTGACTAGACTGACTGGACTGACTGGACTGACTGGACTGACTAGACTGACTGGACTGACTGGACTGACTGGACTGACTGGACTGACTAGACTGACTGGACTTACTGGAATGACTGGACTGACTGGACTGGACTGACTGGACTGACTAGACTGACTGGACTGACTGGACTGACTGGACTGACTGGACTGACTGGACTGACTGGACTGACTAGACTGACTAGACTGACTGGACTGACTGGACTGACTGGACTGACTGGACTGACTAGACTGACTGGACTGACTAGACTGACTAGACTGACTGGTCTGACTGGACTGACTAGAATGACTAGTCAGAGGAGAGAGGAGAGAGCAGAGAGAGAAAAACAGGAAAAACTACTACTATAGAAGCACAGAACTTTTTTTTTTTAAAGATGAGATTCAGTTGAATGTGACTAGACTGACTGGTCTGACTAGACTGACTGGTCTGACTAGACTGACTGGACTGACTGGTCTGACTGGTCTGACTGGTCTGACTGGTCTGACTGGTCTGACTAGACTGACTGGAATGACTAGACTGAATAGACTGACTGGTCTGACTAGACTGACTGGAATGACTAGACTGATTAGACTTACTAGATTGACTAGACTGACTGGAATGACTAGACTGATTAGACTTACTAGATTGACTAGACTGACTAGTCTTGTCTGATCGGAGGGGGACTAAATGGGGTGTGGGCATGATTGACTTGGGAGGGGGTGTTGATTGGTTGGGGTGGGGGTGTGGATGTGGCTGGTGGTGTTGTGGTCTGGATGTAGGTCCTCTCAGCGTGGGTCCTCTATGTGTAGGTCCGGGGGGGGGGGGTGTCCCGCAGGTCTGGGAGAGTGTCTCGCTGGTCTGGGCGGGGTGTCTATTGATCTGTTGCTCCTGTGTGAAGTGTTGGGGCTGCGTTTGAGGGCAATATCCTTAGGGTCCGGACGAAGGTGGGCACTGCTGCCTTGTATAGGTGGACCAGGTCGCTCGCTCTCTCTATCTCTCTCTCTCTCGCTCGCTCTCTCTATCTCTCTCTCTCTCCTCTCTCCCTCTCTTCTCTCTCTCTCCTCTCTTTCTCTCTCTCTCTCTCTCTCTCTCTTCTCTCTCTCTGTGTTGTTCTGGTCTGGGCTTCTAGTACAACGTTCTATTCTAAGAGGAGGAGAATACAGGACAGGTGTTGTAAAGTTAATCAAATGGGTAACTTTATAATACAAAATCCAACAGGTTTGTAGCTAAATGGTTCAGTCCTCCACTTTGGCTTTCCAGTTGATGGCTATGCATTGTATTGCAGTAATCAGACCTAGATTACAAACAAGTTATCTGATATTGATCACCAGTATTTACATTTCCCAACAGACATAATCTTGGAGATGGATGGATATAAATTCCTAGACACAATGAAATGAAACCACATACATTATCCCAAAATGGTGTCAGTTTACCACAAGACTACAGCATATGTAATAGGGTTCCTTTGCTTTTTGTATCTCCAACAGAGATGTGAATTCTGGCAAGAGTGTATGAAGTCATATGAATTACTTTAAATTGCAGTAGTTTATGTCCTTAGAACAGGTATGAACAATTTCACATACGTTATCTGTGACCAATGGTTGTCCTCAATTTCTTCTTTTATATGTGATTCCCATTTCTTCCTTCTAGGTCCTGAACCATCAACTAGAGTTTCATTTAGCCCTTGATATTACCTGGCAATCAACTTGTGTGGCGTAGCAGCTTCCTTCAGGATTTTTTCCAAGCTAGATGCCTTAGCTTCATCCAGATTTTATTTGAAGCGGTTGAGTAAGATTTGTAAGTTATTAGAACTTAAAGAAATCCGTCTTGGATAATCCACATTTTCTTGTAATTGATTGAATGACAGTAGATATCCATCATTGTACACATGTTCAAAATTCATGATGTCACTTTGGAACCAGGACTTAAAGATGGCGTCATTAAACACTGGATGTAAGCTGGGGTTATTCCAAATAGGCGTGCCTGGCGATATTGGTTCTTTCCAACTCATGAATTCATGTACATTTTCCCAAACTGCAAATTGGAATTGAGAATCATTGGATTGCCCGTTTTTTTTCTTCTGCAAGAAAGGAGTGAATATATTTTAGATTATAAACTATTGCATTTATGGCTTCGATACTCCTCCATGCACAAGGATAGTCTGCTGTCCATTGTTTAAGTGAACCCAGCTGTGTGGCTCAGTGATACATTTTTTGGGAGAGGTAGTCCAAGACCTCCAGCTTTTATAGGGGGACGTGAAAAACAGTCAGTTTGACTCTTGGAGAGCATGCCATGCATTTAATTTAAAAAGTTGGATAGAATTGAAACTAGTAGGGCCTGGAATAAATACATCAGCCTTGGCAATATTTTCATTTTGATTATGTTGACCCAACCTAACATAGAAATAGGGAGAGATCTCCATCTCTGAATATCGGATTCAATCTGATCTATTAAAGGAAAGTAATAGATGTCATATGCCTCTTCCAGATTGCATGGTACACCCGGGTATTTCATGTGTCTTTGTCTATTTCCACTTAAATGTACTTTCTCAGCATGATAAGTCATAATTAGACATTTATATTATTTCAATTTTCCTCCAATTCACTTTAAATCCTGATAAAGCACCTCGTGTCCAACAGGAGTAAGATAAATGACAGAGAATGTTCTGCTTCTGATAAATAAAGTAAAACGCAATCTGCATACAATTATATCACATGTTGATCTCCACCAATCTCTATGCCCCGTATTGAGCCATGAGTTCTAATTATTGACGCTAGGGGTTCTGTGGTTAATGTAAATAAATAACTAGACAAAGAGTATCCCTGTCTTGTCCCTCTTGATGACTTAAATGATTCAGAGATCTGTCCATTTGTTTGTGTAGATGCTTTGGGGGATTTGTACAATAGCTCAATCCAGGAAATAAATAACAGACCAAAACTTTTTTAAGACAGCCACCAAATATGTCCATTCCAACCTACCGAATGCTTTTTCAGCATCTATTGACACTACCACATCATCTATTGATACTACCACTATGGGAGCATTCAAGTTCTTGGTATGATGGAATATACTGGGAAAAAAAGGTTAGAAACAGAGAGAGAGAGAGAGAGAGAGAGAGAGAGAGAGAGAGATTGGGGAGAGAGAGATTGGGGAGAGAGAGAGAGAGAGAGAGAGAGAGGGAGAGAGATTGGGGAGAGGGAGGGAGATGGGGGAGGGAGAGAGAGGGACAGAGATAATCTTTCTCTCTCCACCTGTAGACCACCTCCAGGGAAATCCAATAGTTAAGAGGAATGATGAGAGTTAGTTGGGTGAATTGGTCCTTGAAGCATTATTTTTTTATGTGTCTGTAATTTTCCACTCAGTGTGTACTCTGCTTGGAGTTTTGGGCGCAGTGCATCTCCTTATCTAACCCCCAGCAGAACTGTCACTCTCATAACAACATTCTGCTCTCTCTCTGCTCATACCACACACACACACACACACACACACACACACACACACACACACACACACACACACACACAGTCACAGTCACACTATAAAATACACACACACACACACACACACACACACACACACACAGTCACACTATAAAATACACACACACACACACACACACACAGTCACAGTCACACTATAAGATACACACACACCGTGTCTCACTCCTCCAGCGCCTTAAAGGGACACTTCACCACTAGACACTATTGGGGTGTTTTTCCAGTCTCCCTACATAATTATGAGTGACGAGATGTGTTTCAGACACAATTCTGCACCATAGCTGTTTTTTTGTCATTGGTTGATTGAGCCTGCTGTCTGATCAAAAAATGAACGGAGTCATGTTTTGTAGCAATTATTGTGGACTTTGTGATTCGCCAATTGCACGATCACGCTAACTAGCTAGTAGATATGGTTGTCGTTGTTCAATAGAACCATTGGACTTGTCTCAACAATGTTGCTATCTGCCAGGACATTGCAGGATATCTACGTTGACTCATTTCCCCTTGTTTTGTAAAGACTACAGCCTGACGGGAGACCTACTTCCCTGTGTTCTCACCCTCATAGTAAGGCATTTCAAAAATGGGAACGGTACTAGTTTCTACGGGTTCATTGGAGCTATGTTACAGTGCACTGTCTATCTGAGACGGCTAGCTAAAGAACTACAATGGCTGCTACTGATGAGTCATCTTTCCAAGAAGAGCCGGACGACGAAACTGTTTATGTTCTTTTACATACTACCATATGGGGCATTCTGGCCTATTCATTTGAGCTGGAATACACTGAAGAGGAGTTGAGACGAGAACAAGAATTGCGAGACTACCAAGCAGCGACGGGGAACTACGGTCAGACTGACTGGTGGAGCCCTGTGCAGGTGCTGTCCAGCCATGCCGACAGAAGAGGAATGCCTGTGCTGAAACGAATTAGATCGCGGACAATTCTTACTGGAGAGGGCCAGTGCAGACCCCATGGAATATGTGTGTGCGTGTGCGTGTGCGTGTGCGTGTGTGTGTGTGTGACAGACCATCAAAGTTTCGATACACATGGATAGATTGGATAGAAGTGTGCTGGAGACATTCTTCAGAACCTCCGAGATCAACTGACGACGGCAGCCTAAACCAGCCGGATCAGGAGGGCAAATGTCGAACTAATAATTTGTTTTGCTGTTGGTAGCTAGCTAGCAATATAGCTAAGCTCTCTTTTCACACGAGGCAATGTTGTTCAGCACAGTATAATTTCTTGATCTTTTTGGCCATAAACAGGACTTGTTAGTACCACTACGAGCCAAGCTAGTCAAGTTGAGCTAGCTAGCTGTGTTTGCTATACACAACATGTACTGTAGCCTAATGTTATAGCTAGCTAGCTAATGTTAGCAAGCTAGCCTCAGTGCATCTCATTAGGACTAGGAGCAAAAATGAGTAAATGTTTTGATGATGATGACAAAGAGTAAAGGAATGACTTTGACTTTATAACTCATACTAGCCTTGGAGTAACTAAACCTGTGTGTTGTAGCTAGCTAATGTGTGTCTGTGATGTGTAATATTCTGCATCGTGCTGCTACAGTTGGAATGGAGACCGTACACAACGATTAAGTCTAATAGTATTTTGTAATTCTCTGACAGACAATACCGCTTGGTGGCCTACAGATTATTTAGGGAGTTTGTTCTACGTGGGGAGAAACTAGGCACAGGATACCTAATCCCCTTGCCATAACAACAATCTCCCCTTGTATTAAAGTGACTACGAACACCTCATTGCACCAGCCAAACACATCATATGCAAGTATTCCCTTTGTAGAACTATAGTATTTATAAGCATTAGTAGTATATATTTTTTTCCTACTGTATACATGTCATACATTGCTATATCTGTTCCTGCAAACTGCTGTGTAAACTCACCTCGGTCTCCTGAGCAAATACACTTTGTCTTCAATACAAGGCATGTCAACTTATATGCATCATTGACATAAAGATCTACTGTTTTATTGCCAACAAATGAAAGTTGAAATGATACACCAACTATTTTGTTTTCAGGAAGATTGGCGCTAGTTACTTCCAAATACATTTTTATGAATATCACAATGAATTGATCCAGAAGTTGATGTCAACACTTTATTGGATTCAGATCCAGCTGGAATCATTTAGTCACTTGTCAGTATACTTGTAAAAAATATTATATCAAACTTTTTATATCAAACTCCATATTATATAAAACATTTTATATCAAACTCCATTATATATATACAATGCAGTTGTGAGCATACTAGGCACTCTATAGTATACTACATCAGTCAAACTGAATATGGATGCTGTGTTGGCTGAATGTTCCAGGCAGGGTCCTGAATGTTCCAGGCATGGTCCTGAATGTTCCAGGCAGGGTCCTGAATGTTCCAGGTAGGGTCCTGAATGTTCCAGGCAGGGTCCTGAATGTTCCAGGTAGGGTCCTGAATGTTCCAGGCAGGGTCCTGAATGTTCCAGGTAGGGTCCTGAATGTTCCAGGCAGGGTCCTGAATGTTCCAGGCATGGTCCTGAATGTTCCAGGCAGGGTCCTGAATGTTCCAGGCAGGGTCCTGAATGTTCCAGGCATGGTCCTGAATGTTCCAGGCAGGGTCCTGAATGTTCCAGGCAGGGTCCTGAATGTTCCAGAATGTTCCAGGCAGGGTCCAGAATGTTCCAGGCATGGTCCTGAATGTTCCAGAATGTTCCAGGCAGGGTCCTGAATGTTCTTCAGCTGCTGAACCTCATCTGGTGTTGGCCAATGGCAGCTGGTCTGTCAGAACGTCATGAGCTCCATGACCTTGGTCTCAGACTGTCATGGTCAACTTCTACTTATAAACAGACCAACAGTACATGTTTAAGCCTAGCTCCGGTAAATGTATTTGCTCATCGTGGAGTCATGGAGAGATTCAGCAAGGTGAATTACATTAGTTCCCAGTGCTGAGCTTGAAGTTAATGCCACTACAGATGTTGATGGGATCGGACTCTGTAAATAGAATAGATAGGCCAGTCACTTTAGCCTCTGCTGTTGTTAGTTAGCTAGTTGGCTAGCGTTTAGATACGGTCCGGTAGGCTGTAGGTAACGTAGACAAAAGTAGCTTGCAAAGTTACAAATCACATCACCAGATAGCAGCAGGTTAATTACATTGATTTGTTTTGGAATGTCTCTCCAGCGTATTATGAAAGCTGGCTAGCTAGATTTGTTAAAATACACCAATGTAGTTCGCTAGCTAATTAGCTACGTTAGTTACCTTAGTACGGTAACCAATGAAATGTTACCCCAGCAGCCTGTGCTTGCTTCTAGTTAGCACATCCAGGTACTGAGCACCAAGCCATGACTAAACTTTACAGTTGTTATCGGGGAAAAATAAGTTATTCGCAAGCTGATGTTCTATGAACAAGTAGCTGGTCCAGAAAGGAACCAGAGGCTCTCCTACCTGTTGACACCCATTCTCAAACGGATTCACCTCGACTGGACTGGGCTCTCCTACCTGTTGACACCCATTCTCAAACGGATTCACCTCGACTGGGGCGGTAATACATCCTGAAATCACTATAAATTCTGGATATTGTGGTTTGCATAAAACCAGGAAATATAGATGGCCTGTTTCTACCTCTCATGCAGAAACGCTTGTATTTGCGTGTAGTGAGGAAATTCTCTATTTTTATGACACATATCGTATGTTACTAACATATTAATGGACATATTCAGGGAAATAGCAGCGGTGAAATGTCCCTTTAATTTAACCCTAAGTGTGGACAGCTTTAACCCTAAGTGTGGACTTCTTTAACCCTAAGTGTGGACTTCTTTAACCCTAAGTGTGGACAGCTTTAACCCTAAGTGTGGACTGCTTTAACCCTAAGTGTGGACTGCTTTAACCCTAAGGGTGGACTGCTTTAACCCTACGTGTGGACTGACTTAACCCTAAGTGTGGACTGACTTAACCCTAAGTGTGGACTGACTTAACCCTAAGTGTGGACTGACTTAACCCTAAGTGTGGACTGACTTAACCCTAAGTGTGATTTAACCCTAAGTGTGGACTGACTTAACCCTAAATGTAGACTGACTTAACCCTACGTGTGGACTGACTTAACCCTAAGTGTGGACTGACTTAACCCTGTGTGGACTGACTTAACCCTAAGTGTGGACTGACTTAACCCTAAGTGTGGACTGACTTAACCCTAAGTGTGGACTGACTTAACCCTAAGTGTAGACTGACTTAACCCTAAGTGTGGACTGACTTAACCCTAAGTATGGACTGATTTAACCTTAAGTGTGGACTGCTTTAACCCTAAGTGTGGACTGATTTAACCCTAAGTATGGACTGATTTAACCTTAAGTGTGGACTGACTTAACCCTAAGTGTAGACTGACTTAACCCTAAGTGTGGACTGACTTAACCCTAAGTATGGACTGATTTAACCTTAAGTGTGGACTGCTTTAACCCTAAGTGTGGACTGATTTAACCCTAAGTATGGACTGATTTAACCTTAAGTGTGGACTGATGAAGTGTGTTTTCTGTTTCTTTCCCTTCCGTTCTCCTCTTCCTCTCTGCTTGGCTTGTTGTCTGTAGATAACCTGTAACTCAGGATTCGGGGACAGCAGGGACAAAGTGTCTAGCCAGCAGCCTTAGATGATCCCTAGAAGAGTCCTGAGGATAATAAGCTTTATTCTGATTGTGCGCGCACGTGTGTGTGTGTGTGTGTGTGTGTGTGTGTGTGTGTGTGTGTGTGTGTGTGTGTGTGTGTGTGTGTGTGTGTGTGTGTGTGTGTGTGTGTGTGTGTGTGTGTGTGTGTGTGTGTGTGTGTGTGTGTGTGTGTGGTCTTTGTATAGCCTGACATAGCACCTCTGCTATTGCCCCATTCTATCATAATCCTTGCCTCCCCTGAACCAACAGCCATCCCTCATTTTCATCACAGTCCCTGTGACAGTACACAGCCTGGGATCAGGAGAGAAGACATTTATATTTTAGTCTCATAGGGCTTGGAGGCCATTCAGATAGTATCGAGCCACCCAGAATCTACTGACCGAGCCACACGGAGGCCATACTGCCCGAGCCACACGGAGGCCCTACTGCCCGAGCCACACGGAGGCCCTCCTAACAGTGCCAACCGGAGGCCATCCTAACAGAGCCAACCGGAGGCCCTCCTAACAGAGCGAACCGGAGTCCCTCCTAACAGAGCCAACCGGAGGCCCTCCTAACAGAGCCAACCGGAGGCCCTCCTAACAGAGCCAACCAGAGTCCCTCCTAACAGAGCCAACCAGAGTCCCTCCTAACAGAGCCAACCAGAGGCCCTCCTAACAGAGCCAACCAGAGGCCCTCCTAACAGAGCCAACCAGAGGCCCTCCTAACAGAGCCAACCAGAGGCCCTCCTAACAGAGCCAACCAGAGGCCCTCCTAACAGAGCCAACCAAAGGCCCTCCTAACAGAGCCAACCAGAGGCCCTCCTAACAGAGCCAACCAGAGGCCCTCCTAACAGAGCCAACCAGAGGCCCTCCTAACAGAGCCAACCAGAGGCCCTCCTAACAGAGAGGAAGACTTCTAATAAGGAGGTGCTACTTTAGTTTTAGGACACATACAGAAACAAACACAGATGATTTGATTAGATTGCAAACAACAGCACAATGTGCACATCATGTTGTTCTCCCGAGATAATGGGTTACTCCAGTGTGTGTCTTTTTAATGTTTCCACCATAGAGAAGGGTGTGATTCCTTTAACAAATAGGAACCTGAACCTTCATTATGAGTGTATGTGGGCTATGGGAGTCACGACAGTTGTGGGTCATTAATTGTGTCCAGAGGCTCTTTGTGTTTCCTGGAGTCGACTGAAATTATCTGGAGGATGTTCACTGTCCTCCCCCAACTCCACAGCACATTTCAGTATTCTACACCCTTCTCTCTCTGCAGACACACACACACACACTCTCTTTCTTTGTTTGGTTCCTTCTATCTCTCTTATGTTTTTTTCTATATAGCTCTCTCTCTCTCTCTCTCTCTCTCTCTCTCTCTCTCTCTCTCTCTCTCTCTCTCTCTCTCTCTCTCTCTCTCTCTCTCTCTCTCTCTCTCTCTCTCTCTCTCTCTCTCTCTCTCTCTCTCTCTCTCTCTCTCTCTCTCTCTCTCTCTCTCTCTCTCTCTCTCTCTCTCTCTCTCTCTCTCTCTCTCTCTCTCTCTCTCTCTCTCTCCATAGACACAAAGGATTAGGTTTCACAGGGAAAGCCTGTTTGACCGCACTCACCTTAGTCTCTTCCTCCCTCGCTCTCCCTTCCTCCCTCGCTCTCCCTTCCTCCCTCTCTCCCTCGACTCCAATCAGTGACACAGCCTCCCTGCCTTCTGTTCTGCACTGTCCTGCTCTGTTCTAAACCAAATGGGAACCATTTGTTGGGAGGGAAAATACCAGGGGAGGCGTGAGCCAAGAGCAGCCGATGTGTTTGGACCACGGCAGAGAGCCGCGGCTGCTGTAGGGGGAGGCTGATCCGGGCCGAAGACCTGTTGGGTGGAAGAGACACCACCTGGGATCAGGCGGAGAATCAGGCAGCATGGTCACTTCCAAGGGTGCTGGTATGAACCCCAAAGCCCAAAGGTGTGGCAGGAAGCCACTGCTGACGGTCCCGACGGAGCACAGTGGCCCCCGGCTGACATCACTGATAGTTATTCAGAGTTTGTGCCCTCCACCGGTTGTTTTTAATTTTTGATTTCACCTTTATTTAACCAGGTAGGCCAGTTGAGAACAAGTTCTCATTTACAACTGTGATCTGGCCAAGATAAAGCAAAGCAGTGCGACAAAAACAACAACACAGAGTTACACATAAACAAACATACAGTCAATAACACAATAGAAAATCTATGTACAGTGTGTGCAGATGTAGAAGAGTAGAGAGGTAAGGCAGGCAGGTAGCCTAGTGGTTAGAGCGTTGGACTAGTAACCGAAAGGTTGCAAGATTGAATCCCTGAGCTGGCAAGCTAAAAATCTGTCGTTGAACAAGGCAGTTAACCCACTGTTCCTTGGCCATCATTGAAAATAAGAATTTGTTCTTAAATGACTTGCCTAATTAAATAAAGGTTAAATAAATACAAATATGACATTTGATATATCTTTATTCTTTTGGAGAGTAATTTTTACTGTTAATTTTTCATTGTTTATTTCACTTTTGTTTATTATCTATTTCACTTGCTTTGGCAATGTAAACATATGTTTCCCATGCCAATAAAGATCTTGCTTTCCTCCTGTGTTCTCTAGGATGCCCCTCCTCAGTGTAATTCACAGACAGACAGACAGACAGACAGACAGACAGACAGACAGACAGACAGACAGACAGACAGACAGACAGACAGACAGACAGACAGACAGACAGACAGACAGGCAGGCAGGCAGGCAGGCAGGCAGGCAGGCAGGCAGGCAGGCAGACAGACAGACAGACAGACAGACAGACAGACAGACAGACAGACAGACAGACAGACAGACAGACAGACAGACAGACAGACAGACAGACAGACAGACAGACAGACAGACAGACAGACAGACAGACAGACAGACAGACAGACTCCTGAACAAAAAGCTTGTGCGTCAGCACATTCAGAACACACACTGGGTGCAGGATATGACAAGTGGTGGGGGGTTATAACAGTAATGATGTGTTATTAGAGCTTAGTGCTGGCCTGATGGAGTCAGCAGGAGCTGAAGTGCTTTCTGGCCCTCACTGTGACGGTAAAGACCCGTACACTATCGGAGTGCTTGAAAAAAATATGTACAAAAGGAAACAGACTGGAAAAAAATACTGGATGAAATAAGAGAATTAAAGAATTAACAAAGTATCAGTGGATTCATGTAGGAGTCCGAAATTACACTAGTGAAGTACTTTTGACCAGAGCATTACAGAATGTTGTTAGAACTCCTACAATTCTTACTAGTAAATAGCATGTCCAATGACTAAAAACAGAGGCCTTTAGCTTGGATGCTAGTGGTGAGACAAGGCTGGGGAGAGTGATCATGAGAGCGAGCACTGTATACCTTCATAAAGCAGGAGTGAGATACTGCCGCACACAGATGCTAGACAACTCTCATTTGTAAATGAGGCAGCTCACTGGCCTGTCACAGAACAACGGAGAGACGAGTAAGCCAGCCTCTCTAGCTGAGGCTAAGCCACACCTCCAACAGGAAACATCACTGGCACAATGAACATCTAGGGATCTATTCAATCAAACATCACTGTCACAACGAACATCTAGGGATCTATTCAATCAAACATCACTGGCAGAACA
>NW_024057845.1:52500-82726 GCF_016432855.1 Salvelinus namaycush
CTACTTCTCTATTTTACACCAAATTCCTCCTAGGTTGTTTTTTTTTAACCTTGGCTGCATCTCTGCTCTTGGCTTAGCTCTCCTCCCAGCGCATAGCTACACTCCAGAGTCTTCATTTGTGCCATATTTCTCATCGGTTATTAGATTTTGAGCCTTTTATTACTGATAAAACAAGCAGATAGGGGGGCAGGAATGTTTCATTAAGTTATATATTTAGAGAGTCAAGGAAACGAGCCAGAACAGCACAATGCCTAAAGCCTTGTCTGTCTGTCTGTCTGTCTGTCTGTCTGTCTGTCTGTCTGTCTGACTGTAAACCCATTTTCTCTGCACATTCTGGATAATTGTAAAACCATGATGTCACAGACATTCTTCATGGAAGCAGTCCAATAGGAGTAATCCTAGAGAACATTACCACTAGGGCCTAACACCAAGGCCGTATAAGGAACAGGACACTAGGGCCTAACACCAAGGCCTTATAAGGAACAGGACACTAGGGTCTAACACCAAGGCCTTATAAGGAATAGGACACTAGTGTCACGATCGTCTTTAGGTGAAAGAGAGGACCAAGGCGCAGCGTGATATAAATACATCTTCTATTTATTTGAAGATTAAACGAACACGAACACTAATACAAACTAGACAAAACAACAAACGACCGTGAAGCTAACAAACGAAAGTGCAGACACAAGCTACTAACGTCAAACATAGACAATTACCCACAACCTACCTAATGCCTATGGCTGCCTAAATATGACTCTCAATCAGAGACAACGATAGACAGCTGTCTCTAATTGAGAACCAATCCAGGCAACCATAGACTTACATAAACACCTACACTGAACACAACCCCATGAACTCTCCCTAGACAATACACACACCCTAGTCTCGACAAAAAACACAAACATCCCCCATGTCACACCCTGACCTAACTAAAATAATAAAGAAAACAAAGACAACTAAGGCCAGGGCGTGACAACTAGGGCCTAACACCAAGGCCTTATAAGGAACAGGACACTAGGGCCTAACACCAAGGCCTTATAAGGAACAGGACACTAGGGCCTAACACCAAGGCCTTATAAGGAACAGGACACTAGGGCCTAACACCAAGGCCTTATAAGGAACAGGACACTAGGGCCTAACACCAAGGCCTTATAAGGAACAGGACACTAGGGCCTAACACCAAGGCCTTATAAGGAACAAAACACTAGGGCCTAACACCAAGGCCTTATAAGGAACAGGACACTAGGGCCTAACACCAAGGCCTTATAAGGAACAGGAATATAGGGCCTAACACCAAGGCCTTATAAGGAACAAGACACTAGGGCCGGCAGCAGGATGGGTTTATTAACCTCCTCGAACAGTGGAAGTCTGGGAACCCGGGAATGTCTGGGAACCTGGGGATGTCTGTGAACCCGGGGATGTCTGGGAACCCGGGGATGTCTGGGAACCTGGGGATGTCTGTGAACCCGGGGATGTCTGGGAACCCGGGGATGTCTGGGAACCCGGGGATGTCTGTGAACCCGGGGATGTCTGGGAACCCGGGGATGTCTGGGGACACGGGGATGTCTGGGAACACGGGGATGTCTCGGAGATGTCTGTGAACCCGGGGATGTCTGGGAACCCGGAGATGTCTGTGGACCCGGGAGATGTCTGGGAACCCGGGGATGTCTGGGAACCCGGGGATGTCTGGGAACCCGGGGATGTCTGGGAACCCGGGGATGTCTGGGAACCCGGGGATGTCTGGGAACCCGGAGATGTCTGGGAACCAGGAGATGTCTGGGAACCCGGGATCTCTGTGAACCCGGGGATGTCTGTGAACCCGGGATCTCTGTGAACCCGGGGATGTCTGTGAACCCGGGGATGTCTGTGAACCCGGGGATGTCTGGGAACACGGGGATGTCTGTGATCCAGGGGATGTCTGTGAACCCGGGATCTCTGTGAACCCGGGGATGTCTGTGAACCTGGGGATGTCTGTGAACCCGGGGATGTCTGTGAACCCGGGGATGTCTGGGAACCCGGGGATGTCTGTGAACCCGGGGATGTCTGTGAACCCGTGAACCCGAGGATCTCTGTGAACCCGGGGATCTCTGTGAACCCGTGAACCCGAGGATCTCTGTGAACCCGGGGATCTCTGTGAACTCTGCTGCTAGTAGGTTTTAAAACGGGAACAATATTCAAAGTCATTGTTTCTGCTAGGGCTGAGGCACAGTGGGAGAAAGATATCTATTTTTTTAAATTGTTTACGGTGTTCCTCTTTCAACGTAAGCAGGAAGCGTAGACAGTCTCTCAAAAGCAAATAATTATGTTGAAAATGATTGTAATATGAGAAGGCAGATGTCTCTCAGTGTCTTGCACCAGTAACTCTGTGATTTGCATCAACATAAAGTAGGCTCTGGCAGCCTCCTGCCTGTTCCTGTGTCTCAATGATTGTGCTGATTAACCAATTAAAAGACCACTAAGACTTTAATCATCTATTACAATGTTGTAACCTGTAGAGAACCTACAGTTTTAAATCCTCGCAACTTTCTCCCTTCTAATAGACACACACACACACACACACACACACACACACACACATATCTTACAGTGCATTCGGAAAGTTTTCAAACCCCTTGACTTTTTCCACATTTTCGTTACAGCCTTATTCTAAAATGTATTACATTTAGTTTTTTTCCCTCATCAATCAAGCAATGAGGTCGAATGAATTGTCCGTAGAGCTCTGAGACGGGATTGTGTCGAGGCACAGATCTGGGGAAGGGTACCAAAACATTTCTGCAGCATTGAAGGTCCCCAAGAACACAGTGGCCTCCATCATTCTTAAATGGAAGAAGTTTGGAACCACCAATACTCTTCCTGGAGCTGGCTGCCTGGCCAAACTGAGCAATCGGGGGAGAAGGGCCTTGGTCAGTGAGGTGACCAAGATCCTGATGGTCATTCTGACAGAGCTCCAGAGTTCCTCTGTGGAGATCGGAGAACATTCCAGAAGGACAACCATCTCTGCAGCACTCCACCAATAAGACCTTTATGGTAGAGTGGCCAGACGGAAGCCACTCCTCAGTAAAAGGCACATGACAGCCCGCTTGGAGTTTGCCAAAAGGAACCTAAAGGACTCTCAGACCATGAGAAACAAGATTCTCACATCTGATGAAACCAACATGGAACTATTTGGCCTGAATGCCAAGTATCACGTTTGGAGGAAACCTGGCACCATCCCTACGGTGAAGCATGGTGGTGGCAGCATCATGCTGTGGGGGTGTTTGTCAACAGCAGGGACTGGGAGACTCGTCATGATCGAGGGAAAGATGAACAGAGCAAAGTACATAGAGATCCTTGGTGAAAACCTGCTCCAGAGCGCTCAGGACCTCAGACTGAAAATAGTCAAAAGTCAAGTATGAGCACATGTGAGTTTGGGTTAGAATCATTCGGCTGTAGCTGTTTTCAAAATACTTGTTTCATAGCTGCTAATCGCACAAAGAAATAGGAATCCTATATCCCACCTGGCGCAGAAACACTGCCTGGCATGGTAGCTGTGTGCACTAAGTGTGGTGTTGATAGATTCATTTTTGTCTCATTCACTCGAAAGTCTACAAAGTGAGCCTTTGGCCTCATGTTTCTTGGCTATTTACATTGTTAGCGAACAGACATCCTACTCAGATCCAAAATCTCCCACACACACAAACACACACACACACACACACACACACACACACACACACACACACACACACACACACACACACACACACACACACACACACACACACACACACACACACACACACACACACACACACACACACACACACACACACACACACACACACACGGGTTAACAGGTCTAGCTAAAATGTCCAGTCCTATGACCACTCAAAACCCACCCAAAAGGCCTGAAAACTAGCTATTCTTCTGCACAGCAAGAGATTCCCACATTTATACAATAAACCCTTTTGATGACGTTATTGAGCCAATTACGAGGGAATATCGACGTAACTTGTAACGATGTTAGAAGCAAGATTAGTTTTTCATCAAAATAATAATTATTGCGAGCTATGACATGACGTAATAAAGGAATTTGAATATGCCACAAGAGAAAAGATCATTTGCCCTTATTAAACTCAACAGATCATTTTCCATCAATGAATGTCAATTTAACCCATTTGACTACTATGATTACGCATTAAGGCACAAGTGGGGGTGGCATATGGCCAATATACCACGGCTAAGGGCTGTTCTTAAGCATGAGGCAACGCTGAGTGCCTGGATACAACCGTTGCCGTGGTATATTGGTCATATACCACAAACCCCCGGGGTGCCTTATTGCTATAATCAATTTTTGTCATACCCGTGTTATCACCACTAAGGCAGGGATGTATCTTAGAACTTGTCCTTGTGGTAAAAACGATGTGGGTAAAACGAAGCACAAATTAAAAGTAAGAATCTCTGAGCATCATAGCATTAAGTGCAAAAACTTAACGTACCAAGTTGTGTCACACTTTTTGGAAGAGAACCAGTCTATTTTGTCCCTTTCCAATAAACGGCATCGAACACGTCACCCTCCCTAGGACTGGGTGACCTTGACAATTTATTGTTCAAACGAGAGTTTGCCTGGATCTCTAATTTAAAGACCCTTGCTCACTCCGGTCTCCACGTAGACTGTGATCTGAAGCCATTATTGTGATTATTGTGATTTTGCTATTCATTGTAAATGTATGTAGGTCTATGTAGCCAAATTGTATCTATGGTCGTGTGTTATCCATTCATGATTTTTATATGTTCTATCTATATCTGTAAATTAACCAATGAAATCAAGCCACGCCAGACCATGATTACAGACACCTGTGTGTCTTTTCAAACTATATAAACTAGAGACCCGCAGTGTGTATCATTATATCCTGATGAAGACAGCTTGTCTGTCCAAACGTTGGTTATAAATTATTGCATCGGAGCTCGTAGAGTGTGAGGCTCTCCTTTTCTTCTTCATATGGTTTGATATAACACAGCTGTCAGCCAATCAGCAATTAATTTCAATTTGTCTACCTGTTTTTAACTAGGCAAGTCAGTTACGAACACATTCTTATTTTCAATGACGGCCTTGGAACAGTGGGTTAACTGCCTTGTTCAGGGGCAGAATGACAGATGTTCACCTTGTCAGCTCGGGGGATCCGACCAACCTTTTGGTTACTGTCCCAACGCTCTAACCACTAGGCTACCTGCCTGGTTTGAGCATTCGGGGCTCAAACCCGGTTTATAATTGTAAATAAATCTATTTTGAGCATGTGCATAACTATATATATATATCCAACAGGAGGGTTTGAGTTATTAAAGTTGGACAGAGGATCTCGAAATCACTGAGCAAGAAATACTTGGAGGAACTTATAAAAAATGTTTTATGTCAAACTATTTTCTGCCAATTGTGCCGTTATTATGTGCCAGATGTTAAGACTACAACCCTTTACAAAGGGCCTATTTGCGAGATTGACTTGATGTTTCAATAGGCTACAGACTAAAATCTGACTTTATAAATTGAAAATTCAACTTTGCCATGGTTTGCTGAGCAAGATGCAGGTAGCCTATAGCCCCTGATAGGACAACATATCATTTCAGGGAAAAGTCCACAATGAAACTGACATTAAACATGGATAATGATATATTGGCGATATAACTGTAATCATGGTCACAATTGATAAGTTAATTAACTAAACATGAAGTTATAGGCCATTTATTCAATACATTTGCCAGCTCCAGGTAGGCTACACAAGTGGTATAAAATTGATTTGCAATGACTCCAGTGAAATCGTTTCAACATATTCAATCGTATCAAATGGTAGGCTAAGTAGCCTACAATGACATAGAAATGAATAGCCTACTTGATGGCCAAACAGATGCAAATGTATCATTCTCCACATTTAAAGTTAGTTTCATTGTGGACTTTTTCCCATAACAGAAGCACGAGAGGGAGTTCCATAACTTCCATTTCAAATGTATTCTTGCGCAGTGCTCGAGACACAAGAACTGAGCATGCGTAAAACTATTCGCTTGGTACGATTTAAATTCGACATCAGAATAGTTTACTTTAACCATCTGTGAACGAATGTATCTGAGGCTCTCTAGTGCGCCTAAATTCGTTTTCCAGTGCTTTGTTGACGTTATGTCAGTTCTAGCGCGTTAATGTTTTATGGAAAAAAAGTGCTGGAAATCGGTGTCTCCATAACGACCGATCTAAATAGCCTTACCAACACCTGGTAAAAAGTTAGCACGACGTACGCGCCTGCTGCTCTGTCTCCGTGCCTCAGCTGCCTACTGAAGCGCTCTCTCAACCAGTGCTCACGACAGACACAAACCTCCGGCCCCCTCTACCACTCACTTAGTAACAATCTGCTCACTGCCTGATAGTCAACAGTAGCACCTAACAGTTAAATTTATATATTTTTTTTAAAGAGAAATGCCATGGCGGCCGCGGTGCAATGTAGAAGTTACATATACATTTAGCGATGTACCACATTACTTCTTACTCATACATTTATTGTTTTAGATGCATTACAAAGTATGGTCATCTGTATTTTTATATAACATTTTGGCTGGTAAAAAATCTTGAGTGACTGGAAGATTTTTTCATCTACCTGACACAGTGGCTAGCGGACCAAAAAGTACATTTAGGCCCTAATGTTAACATTGTCCATGTATTACAATGAGAGACACTGTCTGTCTAACCAGTAATAACCCATACAGAATGTGGCAAAACCCATAGCCTGCCCAACACGTTAAAAATATCCTGTTGTTTTTACAGTCACTTACTGGCATCTAGTTACCTGTAAGTTCTTGTAAAAAAATAAATTAAAAAAACTGTACATTACTGTGAAGTTTACAGTAATGTACACCAATGTTTCTTTGGAATTTACAGTAACATACTCTACTTATTTTAATGGTTTTACATTGACTTACAGTCAACTGGCTGCCAGTAAGTTACCATAAAAAAAACTGGATAAAAAAAGAAGAAGAATTACATTGTACTCATAACCTTTCACATCCCTCTTTTCCTTGAGGACAACAATGCTTGTATACCTTTACTTCACAAGTCCTTAAATTAATATTGTATTATATTATATTTGCAAGATCTAATTGTAGCAAGCCTGGTCCCTGATGTTTCTGCTCTTGTCATTTCCATTGCTGTCATTGTCAAGCCAAACATGTTCGGTATGAAAAATTCATAAGGAGCTGACAAGAGAGCAAAAGCAGACTGGCACCCAGGCTACCTTGGGACTAGCCAGACTCGGGAAACTACAAAGAAACTGCACAATGTCTCTCTGACAGGGCAAGAGGATAAGATAAGGATATTATACCCATGACCACTGTGTTAAGTACCCATGACCACTGTGTTAAGGACCCATGACCAGTGTGTTAAGTACCCATGACCACTGTGTTAAGTACCCATGACCAGTGTGTTAAGTACCCATGACCACTGTGTTAAGGACCCATGACCAGTGTGTTAAGTACCCATGACCACTGTGTTAAGGACCCATGACCAGTGTGTTAAGGACCTATGACCACTGTGTTAAGGACCCATGACCACTGTGTTAAGTACCCATGACCAGTGTGTTAATGACACAGACCCATGACCAGTGTGTTAAGGACCCATGACCAGTGTGTTAAGGACCCATGACCAGTGTGTTAAGGACACAGACCCATGACCAGTGTGTTAAGGACCCAGACCCATGACCACTGTGTTAAGGACCCATGACCAGTGTGTTAAGTACCCATGACCACTGTGTTAAGGACCCATGACCAGTGTGTTAAGTACCCATGACCAGTGTGTTAAGTACCCATGACCACTGTGTTAAGGACCCATGACCACTGTGTTAAGGACCCATGACCAGTGTGTTAAGTACCCATGACCAGTGTGTTAAGGACCCATGACCAGTGTGTTAAGGACCCATGACCAGTGTGTTAAGGACCCATGACCAGTGTGTTAAGTACCCATGACCACTGTGTTAAGGACCCATGACCAGTGTGTTAAGGACCCATGACCAGTGTGTTAAGTACCCATGACCAGTGTGTTAAGTACCCATGACCAGTGTGGTAAGGACCCATGACCAGTGTGTTAAGGACCCAGACCCATGACCAGTGTGTTAAGGACCCAGACCCATGACCAGTGTGTTAAGGACCCATGACCAGTGTGTTAAGTACCCATGACCAGTGTGTTAAGGACCCATGACCAGTGTGTTAAGGACCCAGACCCATGACCAGTGTGTTAAGGACCCATGACCACTGTGTTAAGGACCCATGACCAATGTGTTAAGGACCCAGACCCATGACCAGTGTGTTAAGGACCCATGACCACTGTGTTAAGGACCCATGACCAGTGTATTAAGGACCCAGACCCATGACCACTGTGTTAAGGACCCATGACCACTGTGTTAAGGACCCATGACCAGTGTGTTAAGTACCCATGACCACTGTGTTAAGGACCCATGACCAGTGTGTTAAGTACCCATGACCAATGTGTTAATGACAGTGGTGCATAGCCCTTTCCTGCAGTCAAATGACCTAGTGGCCTCATTGTTGGAATGTTACTAATATTTTTCATAATTCCATAATTAATTTTAAAAAATAAAAAAGAACACCGAAAATCTGATGTTTCTATGTCAAACGGTTGTGTTATATTTCAGACTTCTGTAATGTAATATAAAGTGTAATATTGGGATGTAAACTCTAAATGAAATACATGCAACTCTATATATGTACAGGTGTCTTCTTTTTTAAGCCCATAACCATGTGTGTGATGTGTATACTTTTGTTTCCAATTAAATTTGTTTAAAACTACCAAGAAACACACTGTGTAACCCTGATTTATCCCACTGCAGTAAAAGTTTAAATTCATTTTCTATTATCTATTCTATTTTCCAGATTTAATTGTAGCATAAGTGCCATTAAACTACATTGGTCATGAGCTATCCCTGTGTTACATGGGTCAAACTCGTAAATAAACATACTGAAATGTTTTTATTTTGTTCTAAGGGGATGCTAGAGCTACTCTGCTTCTGCAAGATACGTTTTTTCAAAGCAGTTTGGCTAAATCACCTGTTTGCATCAAGAGATCTAGTCCTGTAAAAATGTTAAATGACACCAGGCTACATACACTCTTCAGTGACACGGTGAGAAATCCTTCCACAACTGCTGAGTCAACATGATTTACTACTAGTGTGTCAACATCAATCTTCATCTGGCATGTCCCGCTGTTATAAAGTATGTTTCAACTAATAAACCTGAAACCTTCCTTAGAGCAACATTATAGTTATAACAGACCAGTTTAATGATTGTCTCTGAGTCCATCCAGTAATCACAAACGTAACATAACCTGCTCAAACAATTACATTTTTTATGTATTAATGCTTTTTTTTTTGGTGCAATTTCTTCTCTCACTTTTACAGACAGTATGGATACTGGAAAAACAAAGTATTTTCTCAGGTTTTGGAACATTCAAAATTAAAATGTTTGAAGTGTTTTCTTAACAATATACATGAATCATACACTGCTTGTTTCCGTAGTTGTAGTTGCAATATTCAAGTCATTGTTCATAGGCCTTCTTGCTTTGTCAATAACATCCAGTTGTTCTGTCAAATACAATTGTCTGCTACTTAACTGAAAAATACAAAATAAGATACGTTCCAATGTGGCCAAAAAAGTAGATCTCCTCAAAAACACTGATTCAAACCGTTTTAATTTCCACGATTAACTGAAACGGCACTAGATGCAAAATGTACATTAAAATTCACTGTCTTTGGTGGAAAATGGGAGAGAAAAAAAATTTGTGTTTTTCTGTCACAGTTTGGAGACGGTCAGTAAAGACTTACTGAGGTCCTTGGCCTCCCCGGCCGTTCTGACCCTGTCGTAGCCCAGGACAGCCATGGAGTGATGACAGTAGTCCTCCACCTGTTTGATCTGCTGGATGCTGAGCACTGTTCTCCATGCGCTGGCAGCCTGAGTGGCGTTCCTGGAGGACACGATGAACGGCTTGGAGGACGAACTAGACCCACCTGTCATGTTCAGAGCAAACGACTCAATGTCATGGTTGGTGGTGAGGTTGGCGAAGCGGTAGATGTTCCTCAGGATCTTCACAGGGTTCTCCACCAGGTCCTCATAACGCACGGCCATGTACTTCCCTTTGAGCCAACTGGGAGGGTTTAAGGCAGTCCTCAGGGTCCTGGAGGTGCGGTCACAGATCACCTCCATGGCTCCGATGGAGTGGTAATCTGAGCCGTCCTTCTTGTTGGCTTTGTGGTTGGGGTCTACGAAGGGGATTCTGCGGAGCTTAGGGTCCCTGCTCCGGACCACCTGCAGGTTCTCCCGGATCAGCCCGTGTCTGGACTTGATCCTGGAGTTGGCCACGGCCCGGGGGTCCCTGACCAGGTGGACTACCTTCACGTCCAACGACGGATCCTCCATGAGGGGGGCTAGAACGTTTACGTCCAGGATACGCACCCCTTTAATAACGATAGTGCTGTATTTGAGGCACTCCTCCTCCAGTAGTCTAAGGCTTTGAGGTGGACACTTTTTACACACCTTGTCGTCCACCATCCCTACCACCTCTTTCCTGTAGGCGGAGCAGAGGGGGTAGGAGCACACCACCTTATTCAGGGAGGCCCCAAAGAGTCCTAGGGAGGTAAAGTTCTTTCCCCCTGGGCTGTTGTACAACTGGAACACAGAGAGATCACAGCGGTATAAAGAGCTGAGCATGTCCCTGGCTGCTCCTTGCAAAGACACAGCGTCTCCCGGGTACAGCTTCTGCCAAATGTGCCACATGGGTTCATAGAGGAAAAAGACTTCAGGATGTTGGTTAAACAGCTCCCCGAAAAAGGAGGACCCAGACCTCCATGTGGTCAGAACATAGACCAACTGTCTCTTCTTGGCCAGAGAGGGTCTGTAGAGGAACCTGATGTCTGACCTGCCTTGATAGGAAGCACTCCTCATCTGGTGATTGCACTGCTGGGGCACTTTAGTCCATTTGTAATTGGCCAAGTTCAGCATGGTCAGCACTAGCAGAAAGAAATAGGCTATAAACAACACAATCCGCTTTCTGCGTAGCACCTTCATCACGATGCCGGGCTGAGCTATTATCTTGGTATGGTTCCTGTGTGTTTTGAGCTTTCTCCAGTAGCCAACATCATTCTCCCAAGGCGCTGTCAACTTCAGTTGTCGATGGTATTGTTTCCCTCTCATCTGTAACCTAGGAGTGAGTGGCTCTGACCACTGGGCGAAAACTTAGAACATTTACAATCGGCAAAGATGTATGGTTATTGAATATCTCTGGTGGGAATTGGTACACCAACCGAATCGAATGTTAAATCATTCTCACTGGGCATAGACGTCAATTCAACGTCTATTACACCTTGGTTCAACGTAATTTCATTGAAATTACATGGAAACAACGTTGATTCAACTAGTGTGCGCCCAGTGGGTTAGGCAATGCTCCAGCCAACACATATTCGATATCCCAATCCAATTCGCAATCCAAAATAAGATAACACAGCCCTGCTTTTACTGCAGTGCGCAAGGCTCTTCACATGAAAGCGCGATACCATGAACAGTTTTCCATTGCGGGTATTACAACGCTTATTGAGGTTGGCCTGGCATCAAAACAAAAATAGTATCCCTTCATTCAAACAATGTATGCCCTCCTTGACAACATTCGGCGTAGGCATCTATGCGCAGTTAAAAACTGATTCGCCACAGTATGGATGGAGCCTATAGGTACACTGAACAACAGCACACAAGTACTAGCCTACATTAGTAATTACGATCTCCGGTTTCTTCTTGGTTCCTTTTGCTGAACGTCACCAGTATATCCAGAGGGACAGTCTAAGCGTCCAAATATATGTTCTTTCTTCCTGATGTGCCGTAGTTTGTATATGGAACTAATTGAAACTGGACTGATTCAATCAGAGACTACAGAAAGAAAGACCCTCCCTCCCCCAGACGCCATTGGTGCGTGATAGGATATTTGGGTTAGCGAGTCGCGCCCTTGGCTCTTCCGCACGTCTGTCAACAACGCACCGCTCTGGAGACGCCTACGTTTGAAAACATAGGGTGCGTTCGAGCGGATCACCTTTATCAATGTCTGTCACCGCCTTTGAAAGTGTATAAAACTTGTCCGACTTGCGACTACATTTCGACTGCATGACCTCTACGACAACATTGTGATCAATGGTCATAAACTTTCTACTGCGGTCGACTGGAAATCTCGGCAGTTGCTTCTCACCAACTGCAACTTGAAGTAGGAACCAAAGCATTGTGGGAGACAACCTTTGGTTTTTTTGGAAGCAAAATGCACTACATGCTCATACACGGTTGATGTCGCCACCTATCATTGGTTATTGTCAATGCATGTTTACTTTACTTTACATAGGCCTACATCTGATCCAGATTTCTAACATAAATAAATTAAATATCTTACTTGCGACAATATAGCTAATATTTTTATCTAAATGTTACTGTAATTGTTATGTTGAGTTGATACCATACTGTGTTGTGATGTTGTGTTGCTACCATGCTGTGTTGTCATGTGTTGCTGCCATGCTATGTTGTTGTCTTAGGTCTCTCTTTATGTAGTGTAGTGTTGTCTCTCTTGTCCTAATGTGCGTTTTGTCCTATATTTGTATTGAATTTATTTTGTATTTTGAATCCCAACCACCGTCCCCGCAGGAGGCCTTTTTGCTTTTTGGTAGGCTGTCATTGTAAATAAGAATTTGTTTTTAACTGTCTTGCCTAGTTAAATAAAGGATAAATAAAGGTTAAATTAATAAATACATAATGTTGTGTCCCATGTTATAGTCTACAATTTCTTTTGTCTGTAATATTGTTGTCACCTAATTCTAATTTGTTGATTGTCTATTAGGTGTGAATATACATACTATAGGCTACACATGGGCTATTGTAGGGGATTACTACACTGGCAATTTTAGAAGTTTAATCTGTGTCTGGGAAACCAGCCCTTATTGAGCAAGTTCCCCAGACACCAGTGGTGGGGTCAATACCAAGTACATTTGACCTCTTTGCATATTGTTTACCCAGTAACTTATATGAACTAATGTACATGTAGTATAATCGTTGTTTTTTTTTGCACAGTGAGTGTTTTGTTCTTCATGTGAATTAATCAAAATCTGTTATTTACATGCTTACTGGCAAAGGCAACATAAAGGTTGAGAATGTAAGGAAATACACTGCACACTGTAGTGACGCTGACGTGAAATCAGTTACCACACAGTAAGAGCCTTTGTGGACTTTGGCTCCCGAGTGACGCAGCAGGCTGTATCACAACCGGCCGTGATTGGGAGTCCCATAGGGCGGCGCACAATTGGCCCAGGATGCATCTCCCCCGATTTTAGTTGTGTTACCACTCAAAGGTACCCAAAAGCTCACAGCAATGGTCGAGAATGATGCTGTTGTAATAGCAATGGAAAGGGCTGCTGGTCTCCCCTCTGCCAGTGTAAGAGCGTTGTCTTGACACAGCTCCAGTCCATTCAATTATAGACTTGCTTAGCGCACTGTTATGTAACTATTAGTACAAATCTGTTACATTGTTTCTGTAAAAACGGCTAGCTGGAGCTCGTCTGAGCATTCGGCTGTGAATGACCTCACCCGCTAGCTCACCCGCTACCTCACCCGCTAGCCTGCTCACCTGCTGATAGTTCAGATTGTGACTCGCTACAGGCTGTCCGGATAGAACAAGGCAGACGTGCCCACATCCAGAGTTGTATTGGCTCTTGGTCAGTACCGCACATAGAACAAGTGATCTTTGTGATACATAGGAATGGATTTGTGGTTCTCCTCAGGTAAAATACATATAGTTGCACAAGCAATAGGAATATATAACAGGAATGAAAAGGATATTCACATAGCAGCATATACACATCAACACAAACATATGTACTGTATTTAAACATTTCTTTGGAGAGAGAGAGAGAGAAACTAATTACTCTGACGGGCTAGATTTATGGCCCACTCTCTCCCGACTAGTGGAGATCTTGTCTTATCTGCCCTGGTGACAGCAGGTCGTAAATTATTCTGCACATGCTCAAGCTCCAAGAACCGTCGCTGAAACTTCTATTATGTTCTAGAACTCACCATGGCATAGCACTAGCGCGAACTGGGTGATTATGCAACTTCAGACACTTTGGCCGTGCAAACGTTCAGAAATTCAAACTTATTCAAACACCATGTTACCAGTATTGTACTTGTCTTTGATTTGTCTAGAAACTATATCTGATAATGGCTGCGATCGTACTATTCAGGAATTTATATATTTTTGTCAATTTTCCCAGATAGCCATACACAAATGTCATTTCCATCAAGTCGTTAAACATCAATTTTATTTGAAAATGAAATATCATACAATTGATTTATAACGGATTTCTTATACATTTGTACATGAACTTGTATTGAATATTATTTAAAGTGATTTATAAGGTTTCCCTAGTATGAATAATTCAACATGACGCCTGAATGTATAAACCTGCCTTCGTGACAGCTGAAAACATTTATTTATCATGAAAAATTATATATTTCCATCCAACCTTTTTGTGAGATTATATCCAGCACAGGTGTGGAGGGTCACCTGCTGTGAGAATCACCAAAGTGAACTGCCCGGATTTCACTGGTGTATTTACACAGGTAGTTCTCTGCAAAGTCAATATGCACAATGATCTCCTCTTTCCCCATATTCTGTTAATTCTCCCAGTTGAGTATTGGTGTCGAATATTGTACACGTGTTTCCCCAACTTCACTTTCAATCCTTTGGAGAAGTCCTCCAATAGAATCTGCAGTGTGCCACATACCTTTTCTTTTACAGTGAACTTCTCCATGTTTCCCTCTTGGTTTTTCTTCTCTCTCTCTTCAGGTTTGTTTTTCCACTCAAACCACCATGTCTGCTCACCAGCATCAAAGTCAGATGTTTTAAGCTCTTTTGCTTGACAAAGAGAGCACTCTCTATACATGCACTCTTTCTTCAGGTTCTCACAGCACAAAGACTCAATCACTTTTTCAATGTTGCTGCAGCTGATCACTTTGTGATGCTGTAGTTTGTCCGCCATGAACTGGAGGTCGGCGTGGGTTTTGCAGAGACATGTGTCCCTATCCTGTACTGCTGGCTTGACAACCCAAAAAGGACGTCTTTTTCAGAATTCACCGGAGGAAATTTGAATTTCTGAATATTCCCTCTTAAACTTCTGATAAAGGTTCTGAATTGTGCCATTCAAGAAGCGCTTCTGCTTTTTCTTCTTGTTCCTCGTTAGTGTGCCCTTTTTCCCTGTTGTTGCTCTACTGTTGGCATCACGTTGATATAATCTAGTGATTCTCTCTTCTGTGGCTGTGCTAATTCTGTTACAATGATTTTTCCTGGAGTACTGAAGATGGTCTGTTTTCATTTGCCCTCATTGCTTTTGCTGAAAATCCAAATTCTCTGTTTGCGGCTTTGACCAGGCCATACTTTCTCAGGATGTTGCCTCTGAGCATTTTTTAAGCCACTTATTTGTCTTTGGCACTGCACATTTTTTAATACTTTTGTTTTAACTCTGCAATGATGGCATTTTGAATCAATAAAATCCTTCTCAAGGTCTTCGGAGTTCCCTTCATTTGCTGTTTTGTCTTTTTCTTTGGGGAAACTTGTCTCTCCATTTTGTTCATCAGTCGATCATACCTTTTTTTGTATTTCTCAGCTTTCCGTAAAGCATTATCAAGTTTGACGTTTGTCATACTAAGATCTCTGTATGCTTTTGAGCGACCTCTTCCAACCTTTTTCCTTCCAGCAAGTATTCGACTTCTCATTCATGTTGCAGACGATGAGGAAGGGGTATCAGGGTGTGCATCAGGGGCAGGTAAGTTAGGGGCAGGTATGTTAGCCTCATGTTCTGGCTGCAAGTCATCTGGTGACTGAGGTGATGTGTTGCCTGATAGGCAGGTCTCCATTGCAACTGTTCTCTTTAAAGTCTGTCTTCTATTCCGTTGGTTACATTTTCATTGCCATCTCTTGTTTCTTTGTTCTCGCTTTGTAAGCTCAGAGATAGATTTCACTTCTCCCTTCTCTTTTTTTCTTCCAGTATCTCTCCCTGTCTTTTTGCAGATGTTCCTGGTATCGTATAGGATAATGTTTTATTTTGTTTCTATATGTCTGTGACCTCTGTGCTGTTTTATGTGGCATCTTCTAAAACTAAAGACAAATACTACTTAGTTTTCAACCTTGGAGCATTTTCTAGATTCAATTCATTTGAAACATGATTAAATAAGCCTAAAGTTTTTAAAAAGTTAAGTAAAAACAAATAAGATAATGGATTTGTGTCATTTCCACCACACTTAAGTTTGTGATGGAAATGACATTTCTACAGTTTCTGGAGAAAATTGACAGACAGCTTAGCATGCTTTGATTAGTATTACAGCTAGCATATCGTTTACCTTAAAATACATAAAATATTTAAAAAAATCAAAAGTTCTACCACAAATTAAAGAAATTATAGCCTGTTTAGAAATGACTGACAATTAAAATATTCTCTACACAAGCAATATTTACCTCGATTTTGGATATCTGGACATCACATCTGGAACAACTGTCCACAGCAGCCATGTGCTTCAGTGTCACAATATGTTTCCATGGTAACTAAATTAACATTCTCTTGAAAAACCTTTCTTAATGAGGAATTCGTCCTCAGTGGTGGAAATGACACCACTCCCAAAGGACACATCTGAAAAGTAGCTAAAATACTTGATAGAGAGGTGTTTAAAAAAGTATGGGGTGATTCCAGTGTGAACTTAATTTCTTATGGCTGCAGGGGCAGTATTGAGTAGCGTGGATGAAAGGTGCCCAGAGTAAACGGCCTGCTCCTCAGTCCCAGTTACTAATATATGCATATTATTATTAGTATTGGATAGAAAACACTCTAAAGTTTCTAAAACTGTTTGAATTATGTTTGTGAGATTAACAGAACTCATAAGGCAGGCAAAAACCTGAGAAGTTCCACTTCCTGTTTGGATTTTTTCTGGGGGTGCCAGATTTTCAACGAAGCTCTCATTGAAAATACAGAGAGATATGGATGGGTTTTCACTTCCTACGGCTTCCACTAGATGTCAACAGTCAATAGAACTAAGTCTGATGACTCTAATGTGAAGGGGGGTCGAAGGAGACAGAAATTAGTAATCACTGCCATGAGGTGACCATGCATTCAACACGCGCGTTCACGTGAGAGGCAGCTCCGTTCCATCTCTCAATTGAAGTCGATGTAATACTCCGGTTGGAACGTTATTCAAGATGTATGTTAACAACATTCTAAAGATTGATTCAGTACATCGTTTGACATGTTTCTACTGACTGTAACAGAACGTTTGGACATTTCGTCACGTTATAGTGGTCGCGCTTTGAGACTTTGGTTAGGGTGTTTGGTAAACAATTCGAAAGTAGCTAATTTGACATAAATAACGGACATTAACGAACAAATCAAGCATTTATTGTGGACCTGGGATTCCTAGGACTGCATTCTGATGAATTCATCAAAGGTAAGGAAACATTTATCATGTATTTTCTGGTTTCTGTTGAGTCCAACATGGCGGCTAATTTGGCTATTCATCTGAGCTCCGTCTCAGATTATTGCATGGTTTATTTTTCCGTAAAGTTTTTTTGAAATCTGACACAGCGGTTGCATTAAGGAGAGGTATATCTATAATTCCATGTGTATAACTTGTATTATCATCTATATTTATGATGAGTATTTCTGTTGAAACGATGTGGCTATGCAAAGTCACTTGATGTTTTTGCAACTAGGGAATCTAACGCCTCAATGTAAACTCATATTTTTTTATATAAATATGAACTTAATCAAACAAAACATGCATGTATTGTGTAACATGAAGTCCTATGAGTGTCATCTGATGAAAATAATCGAAGGTTAGTGATTAATGTTATCTCTATTCTGGTTTTTGTGAAAGCTATCTTTAGCTGGAAAAAATGGCTGTGGTTATTGTGGTTTTGTGGTGACCTAACATAATCGTTTGTAGTGCTTTCGCTGAAAAGCCTATTTGAAATCGGACACTTTGGTGGGATTAACAACAAGATTACCTTTAAAATGATATAAGACACATGAATGTCTGAGGAATTTTAATTATGAGATTTCTGTTTTTTGAATTTGGCGCCCTGCACTTCGACTGGCTGTTGTCATATCGATCCCGTTAACGGGACTGCAGCCATACAAATATTTGTATTTGTTTCATTTTTATAAAATCCCCAAAATTGACCCGAGGACATGGAAGTGCCCGTAGTTGCATAATCACTGTAGCGATTGTCGTCTGGAGAAGGAGAAGAGGACCACGGTGCAGCGTGGTAAGTATTCATAAATACGTTTCTTTAATAAATATGAACACTAACAAAACAACAACACGACAAACGAACAGTTCTGAAAGGTGACGACAAAACACTAAACAGAAAATAATCACCCACAACTCAAAGTGGGAAAACAGGCTACCTAAATATGGTTCTCAATCAGAGACAACGATAGACAGCTGCCTCTGATTGAGAACCACACACACGGCCAAACACAAAGAAATAGACAACATAGAACACCAGACATAGAATGCCCAACCCAAACTCACGCCCTGACCAACCAAAATAGAGACATAAAAAGGATCTCTATGGTCAGGGCGTGACAATCACTCAACTATGAATGCGCAGTGGTAGCATGTGCATCAACTACATGCTATACAATGACAATCTCTAAACGAGCATATGGTGCATAAATAATCATGCAATTAAGGCAATGCTAGCATAGACAATATAAACAATATGCAGATGTCTGAAATACACACAAACATTAGATGCATGTTACAAACAGGCAGTGATGGAAAAGGTACCCAATTGTCATACTTGAGTAAAAGGTGATACCTCAAGTAAAAGTGAAAGTCACCCAGTAAAATACTACTTGAGTAAAGGTCTAAAACTATTTGCTTTTAAATGCACTTAGTGGTGCGTTCGTAAATTCACTCTGGCTATCTACTCCGATTTTAGAGCACTCTCGTCTGTGTATCAGAGCGCAGAATAAATTATGAATTTACAAACGCGCAACACCCGGTGATTATGACCAGTGTCAGTAAACGTAGGCAAAAAAACGTCATAAATCGTTGCCAGCAGCACAGCTACAGACACCAACGCTGTAGACAACATGAAAACAGCATAACAGCCACTTCTGCTAGGGCGAGTAAAATAGTCAGAGTGAGGTCTCTCATTTGTGTCTGGAAGTAGCTAGCAAGCTAGCCAATTTAGCCAGGGCACTTGACTGCGGTCGTGAGGTCAGAACGCTCGGATCAACTCTACTTCTCTACCAGAGCGCTCTGAATTTATGAATGGACAACCTGACAACAAATTGACAATCTGAGAATTTAAGAATTCCCAGAGCGCACTCTGAGTGCCTAGTGGTTAGAGAGTTGGGCCAGTAACCGAAAGGTTGCTGGGTGGAATCCCCGAGCTGACAAGGGGGGAAAAATCTGTCGTTCTACCCCTGAGCAAGGCAGTTAACCCACTGTTCTCTGGGCGACGTGGATGTCGATTATGGCAGCCCCACCCCGCACCTCTCTGATTCAGAGGTGTTGGGTTAAATGCGGAGGATGCATTCAGTTGTACAACTGACTAAGTATCCTAATTTGCCAACATATCAAAAGTAAATGTAATTGCAAAAATATAGTTAACTATCAAAAGTATAAATCATCTCAAATTCCTGATATTAAACAAACCAGACTGCACAATTATCTTGTTTTTTATTTATTTATGGATGGCCAGGGGCACACTCCAACACTCATACATCATTTACAAACAAAGCATTTGTGTTTAGTGAGTCCGCCAGATCAGAGGCAGCAAGCATTTGTGTTTAGTGAGTCCGCCAGATCAGAGGCAGCAAGCATTTGTGTTTAGTGAGTCCGCCAGATCAGAGGCAGCAAGCATTTGTGTTTAGTGAGTCCGCCAGATCAGAGGCAGCAAGGATTTGTGTTTAGTGAGTCCACCAGATCAGAGGCAGCAAGGATTTGTGTTTAGTGAGTCCGCCAGATCAGAGGCAGCAAGGATTTGTGTTTAGTGAGTCCACCAGATCAGAGGCAGCAAGCATTTGTGTTTAGTGAGTCCGCCAGATCAGAGGCAGCAAGGATTTGTGTTTAGTGAGTCCACCAGATCAGAGGCAGCAAAGATTTGTGTTTAGTGAGTCCACCAGATCAGAGGCAGCAAGGATTTGTGTTTAGTGAGTCCACCAGATCAGAGGCAGCAAGCATTTGTGTTTAGTGAGTCCGCCAGATCAGAGGCAGCAAGCATTTGTGTTTAGTGAGTCCGCCAGATCAGAGGCAGCAAGGATTTGTGTTTAGTGAGTCCACCAGATCAGAGGCAGCAAGGATGACCAGAGATGTTCTCTTTCATTAGTGCCTGAATTTGACAATGTCCCTGTCCTATTAAACATTCAAAATGTAACGAGTACTTTTGGGTATCAAGGAAAACGTATGGAGTGTAAAGTACATTATTTTCATTAGGAATGTAGTGAAATAAAAGTTGTCAAAAATATAAATACTAAAGTAAAGTACAGATGCCCCCAAAAACGACATAAGTAGTACTTTTAAGTATATTTACTTACAGTGATGCAGTTGGTGACGTTTATGATGAGGAAGGACGATTTATTTTTCTCATGAGCATGTCCTTATTTCTATTACAGCATATTGGATGACTGTCATTCATATTCCATTCACCCAGCTCAACGTAACATCGATAGGTTTAGATTATTTCATGATACCAGAATTTGCAATCGGACACTCCTAATTGGTGGAAACCAGGAGGCTGTGATAGACACCTGAAAAGGGAAGAAATCACCGTAACTGGACTGTGGGGAAAGTCAGGTGCACACGCACATGGCCTTTTTTAACAGTTTCAAAGTTACATTATTTCATATCAAGTATGTGTGGCACTATTTTTCAAATCAGATGTTTTGTTTAATTTAATTTTGGCAGGGGATGTTTTTGTTTTATTGTCAGAGAGAACAGACAATAGCATACATTCATTGTCAGTTATTCATATGATAAATCATGTGTCTCTCTACCATGTCTGTCTTTCCTTTTCATTTAGGCAGCAAGTAATCGATAGCTCCCATGACATACATTTGTTTTTGCCCACAGTCTCAAGAGGTTACTCTAGACCCGGTTTAACAGTAGGCAATAAGCAGTTCCCGTTGAGAGAGCCGGTCAACCCGCTAACTGAACTGCCAATCCTGACCTGTCCTGTCTCTCACCAGGCAAATTGGAATCGCCGGTAATATGCGACAGCTGTCAGCATGGAATTGACAGAGCTGGGAAGCGATAAACCCATACGTTTTAGGTCACCCAAATGCTCAACAGACTGAAAATCATCTGTTCACTTGTGTCAATTCATGTATTATTAGAACAATGGATGCCACGAAGGGGAAGGTTTGAGCATATCTATTGGGAGTCAAGCAAGTCCTGCAGATGTCTCAAGATTATATAGGCGATCTTAGTTCAGTGTTAGGCTACTCTTTTCCTTAAAGCAATTCCTCATGGTAAGTGTTTATTTTCATTACTCTAGGCTTTTGGATGCAGTCACTGCTCACTGTGTGCTCTGCAGTTGCTTTGCAAAGATTGCCATCTGTTGGTGCGAAGGGAATATTTTAATTCCAGTTTGGTTTTTATGGAAAAATAAGATGAAGAAACTCAATTGATTCATTGTGAAATGTATTCTTTGTTCTCCAGAACTAGGCCTACAGTTATTCCACGAGATATGTTCACGCAGACTAGAAAAATAACACCTTTTACATGAAATACACCAAAGATGCATGTGTGTGCACCATAAATCCTAGCCCAGTGTAATTTGACCATCATGTATCCCAGTCTTCCTGGGTTAAATGGTACAATGTAATGAGTGCGTACTGGCGGCAGAGAAGTCAGGCGCAGGAGAGCAAAAACTGTGTTACAACGGTGCAGTTTAATAATAAAATCACCGTGAACAAAAAACAATCAATATATACAATGGGACAAAAACCCTTCGCACGCCAGACATAACGTGCACAAACACTACAACAAACAATTCCGGACAAGTACATGGGTTAAATACACATGTAATTATGGAATTGGAACCAGGTGTGTGGGAAAACAAGACAAAACAAATGGAAAATGAAAGGTGGATCGGCGATGGCTAGAAGGCCGGTAACGCCGAACGCCGAACGCCGCCGGAACAAGGAGAGGAACCGACTTCGGCGGAAGTCGTGACAGTGCAGTATTTATACCTATGTGATTTAAAAGTTACTTTTATCTGCAGTTACATTATGTCCTCAAAGTCACGCCACTCCTAGAAACAGTGTTATTATATTGATCTAATATATACATATTTTTTATATTTAACCTTTATTTAACCAGGCAAGTCAGTTAAGAACAAATTCTTATTTACAATGACGGCCTACTCCGGCCAAAACCCGTCGATGCTGGGCCAATTGTGTGCCACCCTATGGGACTCCCAATCACTGCCGGATGTGACACGGCCTGGATTCGAACCAGGTACTATAGTGATGCCTCTTGCACTGAGATGCAGTGTATTTCATTGCATTTCAATGTGTTTCAATGTATTTATGTGAAGGAAGATGCAGGACACATCACTTGCAGTCACACACACACACACACACACACACACACACACACACACACACACAATGTGGTCATATAACTCCTGTCATATGAAAAAATTAGAGCAAGGTTCGTTGAGATTTTATGTTACGAATGGGCAAATAGAAACTTTGAGACACTATTATTCAAAATCTAACTGCGTATTTTATTTAGCATTATGTTTGCAGACTATGATTGAATTACAGTATTTTGGAAATACTTCAGAGGGAACCTTTTGAAATAACTGTATTTCTTTATCTCTCTAAAATATGATTATGAAATAGCCTATCCTAAACGTCCTCAGCTCTTCGTCATCTGATGTAGCCTACATTCTGTGTTGGATGTAGATATTTTTTATTTTCTGAAGAATATCTCAAATAAAATGTAATAATGGCAAAAGTAGAAGCCAAGCTTGTTATGTAATTGTGGAGCGCTGAGGATGCTGCCTGCGCCGGCGAGATGAGAAAGCAGGTGGATAATGTGCATGCGCAGTACCAACACTATCAGGACCATTGCGCTAAGATCCTGCGAAGCCATGTGAGAAATCGGTGCTTGTATACACGCTGATGGAGATGGCTAATTATCTTTACATTTGAAGAAGAATAGCATGTGAAAAGGAAATTACGAGGAAACAACTGAAAGGTCTGTTACGCGCGCCAAACGCCGACGCTGCGTAAAAACGGAGGAAACGTTACCGTTATTCGGATGCAAAAACAATAACAGCCTAGCCTACATGTTATTGTGCACAACTGCCGTTCTTTAGCGGGAAATAAAGTAAAAGTCTTTGTGTAGTAATTGTCATCATGACGGGCTTTCATGGTTAAATGGTCGTGGTCGCCTTGTGTTCGTTCTTCCCTACTCCTCAATCGTAATGGCTGCTCTTTATCAGAGCACTGACGTGTCCTCTCCAGATACATTTCTGGTCCTGAAAGACATGCGGGAGGTTAAGGAGGACACTACTCTAGACGAGAAGCTCTTCCCACTGGCAAGTGAGAAAGGTGAGTTGTTACAGACTTTTGGGTCGATATTTATTTTTTCAATCCCAACATTTTGTAGAGGACATGGCATTGGCTAAACATGTTATGTATTACATAGAACACTGGTGTATTTAATAGTTTTAATACATTTAATAGTTTTAGGCCTCCCATAATCAATTATATTCAGTACAATCAATCAAATAAGAACCATTATGTTATTGATAGCAGTAGTAAATCATCTGTTGCAAATAGCATAATAATAACGGTGTCACTTTATGACAGTGTCATCTAAGGCGCTCTAATAGCATAATAATAACGGTAATAATAACTAACAACACCTTCTAACACCTACTAGTTTACTAACAACACCTTCTGACATTACTAGTTTACTAACAACACCTTCTAACACCTACTAGTTTACTAACAACACCTTCTAACATCTACTAGTTTACTAACAACACCTTCTAACACCTACTAGTTTACTAACAACACCTTCTAACACCTACTAGTTTACTAACAACACCTTCTAACACCTACTAGTTTACTACTAACACCGTCTAACACCTACTAGTTTACTGACACCTTCTAACACCTACTAGTTTACTAACAACACCTTCTAACACCTACTAGTTTACTAACAACACCTTCTAACACCTACTAGTTTACTAACAACACCTTCTAACACCTACTAGTTTACCAACAACACCTTCTAACACCTACTAGTTTACCAACAACACCTTCTAACACCTACTAGTTTACCAACAACACCTTCTGACATTACTAGTTTACTAACAACACCTTCTAACACCTACTAGTTTACTAACAACACCTTCTAACACCTACTAGTTTACTAACAACACCTTCTAACACCTACTAGTTTACTAACAACACTTTCTGAAATTACTAGTTTACTAACAACACCTTCTAACACCTACTAGTTTACTAACAACACCTTCTAACACCTACTAGTTTACTAACAACACCTTCTAACACCTACTAGTTTACTAACAACACCTTCTAACACCTACTAGTTTACTAACAACACCTTCTGACATTACTAGTTTACTAACAACTGTCACACCCTGGCCTCTGTTATATTGATTTTCTTTATTAGTTTAGTTAGGTCAGGGTGTGACATGGGGGATGTTTGTGTGTTTTGTCTAGTTTAGGGTGTGTGTATTGTTTAGGGGGTTTTGTAGTAGGTATGGGGTAGTGTTCAGTGTAGGTGTTTAGGAAAGTCTATGGTTGCCTGATTTGGTTCTCAATCAGAGACAGCTGTTTATTGTTGTCTCTGATTGGGAGCCATATTTAAGGCAGCCATAGGCTTTAGGTGTTTGTGGGTAATTGTCTATGTCTAACGTTAGTAGCTGTGTGTGCACTTTCGTTTGTAGCTTCACGTTCGTGGTTTATTGTTTTTTGTATTAGTTTGTATAGTGTTCGTTTTGTCTTCGTCTCCAATAAACGAAGATGTATTCATATCACTCTGCGTTTTGGTCCGATCCATGCTCCTCCTCAGACGAGGAGGAGAACGAACGTGACAGAATTACCCACCAACAAAGGATCAAGCAGCGGTGTAACGGGAGAAAGCAACAGGACCCACCTACACAGGATTTCTGGACATGGGAGGAAATACTGGACGGTAAAGGGCCATGGGCTCAACATGGAGAATATCGCCGCCCTCGTGAAGAGCTGGAGGCAGCTAAAGCCGAGAGGCTGCGGTATGAGGAGGCAGCACGGAAACAGGAGAAGGATCTGGGCTACACTACGTGGGAAGAGATCGACAGATGGGCGATCGACCCTAAGAGAGTGCCGGAGCCCGCCTGGGATTCTCTGGCGCAGTGCGAGGAGGGATACCGGCGAATGGAGGCAGCACGGCGAAACGGTAGGAAGCCCAAGAGACATCACCAAAAAATTCTTGGGGAGGGGCATTTGGAGCAGTCGGCGAAGTTGAGGGGTGAGTCTGAGATTGTCGAGGATTTATTGGGCAGATTGGAGGAGAGTGAACGAAGGGGAGATTATGAGACATTCGAGGAGTTGTTGACGAAATTGGAGGAGAGTGAAGAGAGAGAGCTGTTGATTTGGCAGAGTATGCATGGCATTCTCCCTGAGGAGCGTGTTAGCTGTCCGATGCCACCTGTGTCAGTTCCTCGTACTCAGCCTGAAACTTGTGTTAAAGTTCCGGAAGATTTGATGCCGGCTATACACACCAGGTCTCCAGTACACCTTTACAACCCGGTGTGTCCTGTTCCTGCTTCTTGCACTCATCCTGAGATGCGTGTCCCCAGCCCGGTACCACCAGTTCCGGCACCACGTACAAGGTCTAATGTGCGTCTTCAGAGCCCTGTACGCACTGTTCCTCCTCCACGCACTAGCCCTATGGTGCGTGTCTCCAGTCCATTACCACCAGTACCGGCACCACGCACCAAGCCTCCTGTGCGTCTCCAGAGTCCTGTTCCTCCTCCACGCACTAGTCCTATGGTGCGTGTCTCCAGCCCATTACCACCAGTACCGGCACCACGCACCAAGCCTCCTGTGCGTCTCCAGAGTCCTGTGCGCCCTGTTGCTGCTCCCCGCACTAGTCCTGAGATGCGTGTCTTCAGCCCGGTACCACCAGTGCCGGCACCACGCACTAGGCCTAATGTGCGTCTCCAGGGTCCAGTATGCCCTGTTCCTTCTCCCCGCACTAGCCTTCAGGTGCGTGTCCCCAGCCCGGTACCACCAGTTCCGGCACCATGCATCAAGCCTCATGTGCGTCTCCAGAGCCCTGTACGCACTGATCCTTCTCCCCGCACTCGCCCTGAGGTGCGTGCCCTCAGCCCGGTACCACCAGTCCCGGTACCACGCACCAGTCCTATAGTGCGCCTCGAGAACTCAGTGTGCCCTGTTCCTGCTCCCCGCACTAGCCTTGAGGTGCGTGTCTCCAGTCCGGTACCACCAGTTCCGGCACCACGCACCAAGCCTCATGTGCGTCTCCAGAGCCCTGTACGCACTGATCCTTCTCCTCGCACTCGCCCTGAGGTGCGTGCCCTCAGCCCGGGACCACCAGTCCCGGTACCACGCACCAGTCCTATAGTGCGCCTCGAGAACTCAGTGTGCCCTGTTCCTGCTCCCCGCACTAGCCTGAAGGTGCGTGTCCTTAGCCCGGTACCTCCAGTTCCGGTACCACGCATCAGGCCTACAGTACGTCTCAGCCGGCCAGAGTCTGCCGTCTGTCCAGCGGCGCCTGAACTGCCCGTCTGCCCAACGGCGCCTGAACTGCCCGTCTGCCCAACGGCGCCTGAACTGCCCGTCTGCCCAACGGCGCCTGAACTGCCCGTCTGCCCAACGCCGTCTGAACTGTCCGTCTGCCAAGCGCCGCATGAACTGCCCGTCTGTACTGAGCCTTCAAAGCCGTCCGTCTGTACTGAGCCTGCAAAGCCGCCCGTCTGCCATGAGCCTTCAGAGCCGTCCGCCAGACAGGAACCGCTAGAGCTTTCCGCCAGACAGGAGCCGCTAGAGCCTTCCGCCAGACAGGAGCAGCCAGAGCCTTCCGCCAGACAGGATCAGCCAGAGCCTTCCGCCAGACAGGATCAGCCAGAGCCTTCCGCCAGACAGGATCAGCCAGAGCCTTCCGCCAGAGAGGATCAGCCAGAGCCTTCCGACAGACAGGATCAGCCAGAGCCTTCCGACAGACAGGATCAGCCAGAGCCTTCCGCCAGACAGGATCAGCCAGAGCCGTCAGCGAGCCATGACCAGCCAGAGCCGTCAGCGAGCCATGACCAGCCAGAGCCGTCAGCGAGCCATGACCAGCCAGAGCCGTCAGCGAGCCATGACCAGCCAGAGCCGTCAGCGAGCCATGACCAGCCAGAGCCGTCAGCGAGCCATGACCAGCCAGAGCCGTCAGCGAGCCAGGATCCGCCAGAGCCGTCAGCGAGCCAGGATCCGCCAGAGCCGTCAGCGAGCCAGGATCCGCCAGAGCCGTCAGCGAGCCAGGATCCGCCAGAGCCAGCCAGCCAGGATCCGCCAGAGCCAGCCAGCCAGGATCCGCCAGAGCCGTCAGTCAGCCAGGATCCGCCAGAGCCGTCAGTCAGCCAGGATCCGCCAGAGCCACCTCCCAGTCATGAGCTGCCCTCCAGTCATGAGCTGCCCTTCAGTCATGAGCTGCCCTCCAGTCATGAGCTGCCCTCCAGTCATGAGCTGCCCTCCAGTCATGAGCTGCCTTCCAGTCATGAGCTGCCCTACAGTCATGAGCTGCCCTACAGTCATGAGCTGCCCTATAGTCATGAGCTGCCTTCCAGTCATGAGCTGCCCTACAGTCATGAGCTGCCCTACAGTCATGAGCTGCCCTATAGTCATGAGCTGCCCTACAGTCATGAGCTGCCCTATAGTCATGAGCTGCCCTATAGTCATGAGCTGCCCTATAGTCATGAGCTGCCACTCAGTCCGGAGCTGCCCCTCAGTCCGGAGCTGCCCCTCAGTCCGGAGCTGCCCCTCAATCCGGAGCTGCCCCTCAGTCCGGAGCTGCCCCTCAGTCCGGAGCTGCCCCTCCGTCCAGTGGCGCCCTCTGGGATGGTATTCAGTCCGGGACTCGCCGTTCCAAAGGCGCCACCAAAGCGGTTAGTGACTATGGTGGAGGGGGGTCCACGTCCCGCACCCGAGCCGCCACCATAGGAAGGCCCACCCGGACCCTCCCCTTCTGTGTCAGGTTTTGCGGCCGGAGTCCGCACCTTTGGGGGGGGGGGTACTGTCACACCCTGGCCTCTGTTATATTGATTTTCTTTATTAGTTTAGTTAGGTCAGGGTGTGACATGGGGGATGTTTGTGTGTTTTGTCTAGTTTAGGGTGTGTGTATTGTTTAGGGGGTTTTGTAGTAGGTATGGGGTAGTGTTCAGTGTAGGTGTTTAGGAAAGTCTATGGTTGCCTGATTTGGTTCTCAATCAGAGACAGCTGTTTATTGTTGTCTCTGATTGGGAGCCATATTTAAGGCAGCCATAGGCTTTAGGTGTTTGTGGGTAATTGTCTATGTCTAACGTTAGTAGCTGTGTGTGCACTTTCGTTTGTAGCTTCACGTTCGTGGTTTATTGTTTTTTGTATTAGTTTGTATAGTGTTCGTTTTGTCTTCGTCTCCAATAAAAGAAGATGTATTCATATCACTGCGTTTTGGTCCGATCCATGCTCCTCCTCAGACGAGGAGGAGAACGAACGTGACAACAACACCTTCTAACACCTACTAGTTTACTAACAACACCTTCTGACATTACTAGTTTACTAACAACACCTTCTAACACCTACTAGTTTACTAACAACACCTTCTGACATTACTAGTTTACTAACAACACCTTCTAACACCTACTAGTTTACTAACAACACCTTCTAACACCTACTAGTTTACTAACAACACCCTCTAACACCTACTAGTTTACTAACAACACCTTCTAACATCTACTAGTTTACTAACAACACCTTCTAACACCTACTAGTTTACTAACAACACCTTCTAACACCTACTAGTTTACTAACAACACCTTCTAACACCTACTAGTTTACCAACAACACCTTCTAACACCTACTAGTTTACTAACAACACCTTCTGACATTACTAGTTTACTAACAACACCTTCTGACATTACTAGTTTACTAACAACACCTTCTAACACCTACTAGTTTACAAACAACACCTTCTAACACCTATTAGTTTACTAACAACACCTTCTGACATTACTAGTTTACCAACAACACCTTCTAACACCTACTAGTTTACTAACAACACCTTCTAACATCTACTAGTTTACTAACAACACCTTCTGACACCTACTAGTTTACTAACAACACCTTCTGACATTACTAGTTTACTAACAGCACCTTCTAACACCTACTAGTTTACCAACAACACCTTCTAACACCTACTAGTTTACTAACAACACCTTCTAACACCTACTAGTTTACTAACAACACCTTCTAACACCTACTAGTTTACTAACAACACCTTCTGACATTACTAGTTTACCAACAACACCTTCTAACACCTACTAGTTTACTAACAACACCTTCTAACACCTACTAGTTTACTAACAACACCTTCTAACACCTACTAGTTTACTAACAACACCTTCTGACATTACTAGTTTACCAACAACACCTTCTAACACCTACTAGTTTACTAACAACACCTTCTAACATTACTAGTTTACTAACAACACCTTCTAACACCTACTAGTTTACTAACAACACCTTCTGACATTACTAGTTTACTAACAACACCTTCTGACATTACTAGTTTACTAACAACACCTTCTAACACCTACTAGTTTACTAACAACACCTTCTAACACCTACTAGTTTACTAACAACACCTTCTAACACCTACTAGTTTACTAACAACACCTTCTAACACCTACTAGTTTACTAACAGCACCTTCTAACACCTACTAGTTTACTAACAACACCTTCTAACACCTACTAGTTTACTAACAACACCTTCTAACACCTACTAGTTTACTAACAGCACCTTCTAACACCTACTAGTTTACTAACAACACCTTCTAACACCTACTAGTTTACTAACAGCACCTTCTAACACCTACTAGTTTACTAACAAC